>NW_011315649.1:0-536 GCF_000146605.3 Meleagris gallopavo | reverse complement strand
CTTAAATGATTACGGACTGATGCCGTATTGTCAAGTGCTTTCGCCTATAGCTATGCAATAAATTGTGTCTCTGATGCTATTATACAATCATTTTGCTCAGAGAAGGTCTGGAAGGATAGACAAAAAGTATATTTGATTTAGTTGTAAAATGTAGATAATACATATTTTACTTTTTTACATTTAAACTAATGTAATTAGAATTTTTCCTCAAGAAAAACAAATTATTATCAACCGAGCAGGCCTGAGATACGCCAATTAACATGGTAATGTTAATTTTTGTGAAATAATAATCCTCAGCATATGCAGAGTTGACAATACGTCAAGCCGTCATATTGGTAATAAACGTAAGTAAATAAATAAATTCAACTTTTCTAAGAAAAATTTAAACTGATCGTCATGAAATAAATAATATTTTTGTATCATGGTGTTGAATATTTTAGGCTGTCTGTTTGGTAATGTTAGGGCTCCAGCTGTGATTTTATTTATTTATTCATTATATAAGATGACAGCTGTATTTTCGAGAGATGTGACTCTCA
>NW_011315647.1:0-450 GCF_000146605.3 Meleagris gallopavo | reverse complement strand
TTCAACCCGTTACCTCCTACAAAAGGTAAGAATTGAATGAATATATTTATACAAAAGTAAAATTGTACCAGAGAGTGTTTTTAATGAATGAAAAAAATCCCTAATTTCATTTGATGTTATAATGATATTTATCGATAACATGCACTACTAACTGAACATGTATCCCATAAAGTGCGATTAATACTTGTCCCGAACGTTGGAACTTTAGTAAATAATATGTTATTTCTCATTTAAGGTTGCTTTCCCTCATGGCTTGGGTAAAAAAGGTAGAAGATGGCTGGATGGAAAAAAGGGGTTCTTCCTAATCGTCCCTAACGAGTTTCCCGTTGATCTACTGCTGCTTCGATTGTGTAAGTATGTTCTGCATTACAATTGATTGAATGCGAATGTTTTTTTTCAAATGATGATTATGACCAAACCTATTAAATGAACCACTTATGATTCATATTT
>NW_011315645.1:0-443 GCF_000146605.3 Meleagris gallopavo | reverse complement strand
CTCTCCCCACTTTCTGAAACGCTCTCCCTGAGAGCACTACAGCTGTCGCTCCTCGAACTTGCAAATGCCTTATTAGAGCTTGTTTTCCCTTCCACTCTTTTCCTCTCTGAATGCAGATGTGTAGCAGTGGAAAACCTCACTAGCATGAATTGTGGCTCGAAATAAAGGCAGGGACATAGTATTCGGAGGTAGGCGTAGTGCATTCTGCATGTAGAGAAGGCGAAGTGCAAACCGCTCCTTTCCGAAGTGCGCACAGGAGCCCGCTCACTCGTCGGAGAAAAGCAGCCGGCTGAAGTGGCCCGTTCTCGGCAAGCGAGAAACACGAGACCGCTGCTGACGGCTGAAGCGGCGTTCGGGGATGTACGCGATTTCTCGGCCAGCTCCGGCAAAGTCTCCGGAGCGGTTCAGCGCGAATGCCGCTTTCTACGCGTGAGAGCGAAGGA
>NW_011315642.1:0-488 GCF_000146605.3 Meleagris gallopavo | reverse complement strand
CAGCACGATGGATGTGCCTCTGATAAGGCCGCCGCGATCACAGAGCGAGCAGTGACAGCAGGCACACGAGGCTTGCAGCACTGCCTTCCTCCCGTCTCTCTCCACTTCCAGATTCTCGGTCCAGCCCACAGAGCGAAATGAAGCAGAGGAGGGAGAAAACGTGCTACTGGTTCTTGCTCGGTTCCTATTGCAGAGCAAACGATTGCCTGCTAGTCAGAGCAGGACGGCGCCTGCTGTCCGCTAAAGTTCACGCAGAAGCGCTGGCGCTTTGGCACAAACCAACTGCCACCCTTGTCCCCTCCCCGAGACGGGACGTAGGGCACCCACAGCCTCCGGGTGGCCTGGGCCAGGGCCTCGCCGCCTCTGGGGGGAGGAATTTCCTCTGCACATCAACCTCCATTTCCACTCTTGGAGTTCAAAGCCACGCGACCCGTGGCTGTCTGCCAACGCCCAGTGGCACACGAGGTCTGGCAGCGGGTCAGGTAATG
>NW_011315641.1:0-492 GCF_000146605.3 Meleagris gallopavo | reverse complement strand
CTAGGGGATGAAAGGACTGAGCGTAGTCCTGCTCCATAAGGGCCTGGGAGGTACCTGGTGGCTGGGAGCTGGACACAAGCCAGCAATGGGCCCTTCCAGCCCAGAAAGCCAACCGTATCCCTGGGGCTGCATCCAAAGATGCGCAGTCAGCGGGCCAAGGGAGGAGATCCCCCATCCCTCTGCTCTGCGCTGGTCAGGCCTCACCTGCAGTGCTGCGTCCAGATGTGGAGTCCTCAGTGCAGGGAGACATGGAGCTGTGCGAGTGCATCCAGAGTACAGCCACAAACACGAACCCAAGGATGGAACCCCCTCTCCTGTAAGCAAGGAGAGCTGGGCTGTTCAGCCTCCTGGAGAAGTGAAGGCTCCAAGGGAACCTGGTAACAGCCTTTCAATACCTCAAGGAAAGAACAAGGGAAAATGGAGGTGAAATCTAAGGAAAATGTCTTGTACAGTGAGGGTGCTGAGGCAGTGGCACAGGTTGCCAGAGACATG
>NW_011315640.1:0-423 GCF_000146605.3 Meleagris gallopavo | reverse complement strand
AGACATTTTACACTCAGGAGCCACTTCAACAAGACAAGTAATACAAGAAAAGACAAAAAAAAGAAAAATAAATAAAAATAAAAAAGAAACAAAGTTAGTCAATACACACTGCGAGCTCCAACATATACTATACCCATCTGCATTCTTCAAGACCTCAGCTGCAGAATTTTATGCCCACTGTTGAAAAGTTTTTAAAGGAAAAGCTTTCTTGCCCACACCTGCAGTAAGGAAGTCAGGGGAACGATACATAAAAGTAAAGGCAAAGTGGTAATGGTATGTGACAGTTTTAAAGCTAAGCTGTGTATACGACACAGGTGTGTAGTACTCAATAGGAACAGGGTTTGCAAGCATCCAGGAATTGTGTCTACTGAAAATGGTTTTTCTTTCTTTCTTTCTAAGCTACACTTTTAAAGTTACTGGTGG
>NW_011315639.1:0-442 GCF_000146605.3 Meleagris gallopavo | reverse complement strand
ATTCCTTCTCCTAGTTTTGCTTTTGATTTTTTCTTAGTTCTTTTTTCTTCCTGTTTTTCTTTCTATTTTTTTTTTTTTAGTTATTATTTATTTTCTGTTTTGTATTTTGTTGCCTTGCGTGTCATAGGTTTGGTTTGCTTTTTTTCCCTTAGTTTTCCTGACTGCTTTCCAATGTTTTCTCGACTTTTGTCGATTTCTGCTTTGCAGTTTCTTTCTTTCCGTTATTTTTTTTCCTACGAATATTCCTACGGATTTCTCTGAATTGGCAACTCTTACTCATAACACAAAGTGACCCTTCACACTTATCGCTAACACAACATGGTAACCACTAGCCACATCCAAGAAAGGTAAATCTTGAGCCTAATGCAGAAGGGTATCCCTGAATCCTAAAGCCTAATCCGAATCCAAAAGGGCAACCATTAAACCAAACCACAAATGGGAA
>NW_011315636.1:0-486 GCF_000146605.3 Meleagris gallopavo | reverse complement strand
ATGTGTGGACGATCGCTCGAGGAGTAGTCCGCCAGGGCCTGGTTAAACTTCACCAGCTGATCAACCGCCTCATTACCAACCAGCGCTTCGCCGACGAACAGTACCAGATCCGGTTCGTTCACTTTGATCAGCTTCGCCAACGCCCGCATCAACGGTTCATTGTCCTGCATCCGGCCCGCCGTGTCGATCAGCACGACATCGATTTTGCTATCGTTGGCGTATCGAATCGCTTCCATCGCAATGCCGGCCGCATCCTTTCCGTAGCCCTTCTCGTACAGCTGTACCATGTTGCGGCCACCGTGCTTCTCCGGCGGATGCAGCGCGTTTAGGTGGCGCATATGCGTTCGCAACTGTTCCACTGCACCGGCACGGAACGTGTCGCAGGCCGCAATCAGCACGCTCAGATTGTTCTCGATCAGCCAGAAGCAAATTTTGGCCAGATTGGTCGATTTGCCCACCCCGTTCACACCGCAGAAGCTCATCACG
>NW_011315634.1:0-428 GCF_000146605.3 Meleagris gallopavo | reverse complement strand
GCAGGCTCCCTTTATGTACTGGAAGGCTGCAATGAGGTCACCCCGCAGCCTCCCTCTCCAGGCCAAACAAGGAGATCGAGAGTGAACCGCAGAGGGGCAAAACTGTCAATAAAGCTTTAAAAATCCCCAGAATGCCTGTGGCAGTGTCACTGCATCTTGTTACGCCAGCTCTTGTGCTGGGAGGGAGAAAGAATTGTGAGAGGGCATCAGAGTGTCTCACGATGCTTTACTTGATGCCAAAGGAAATCCAGCGTCTCTTTTGTCTTATCTGGATCACAGGACGGTCAGCTTTTGACCTGGCAGGGCCCCCCAGCTGGCCAGCTCTTTGCTTGGCTGGGTCCCTCCGGCCAGCCAGCTATCGGCCTGGCAGGGTTTCTGGATGGCCAGCTGGCTTTTTCCTGGTAGTGTCCCCACGGTTGGCCGGCCGT
>NW_011315631.1:0-339 GCF_000146605.3 Meleagris gallopavo | reverse complement strand
CCGCACTGAACAGAGCATTTATGAAGACCAACACGTGGATGTGAGCGCAGTGAGGCTCAGCAGTGGCAACAGCGATGCAAAAGACAAACCACCCAAACAGCCAGATTGTTTTTTCTTTTTAAACAAGCACAGCATGCAGGCACTCGTTCAACACTGGAAAAAAAGCATAGCTAATGGTGGTAACCGTGTTGAAAAACAGAGTTTTGTAGCTGAGAATTCACTCTATGTATCTGTTGTCATTTCTATGGAAATAAATAGGAGGCATTCCTTTCGGAGCAATCTACGTACATCATCAATGAGCCATCATCCTAGTAATGCAGTAATACTAATAATAGGAAC
>NW_011315630.1:0-496 GCF_000146605.3 Meleagris gallopavo | reverse complement strand
GAGGACAAAAATGCCTTTACAAACATTACGGAAGCAGAAATTTACTTAGTGAGAAACAAATGTTTGAGGAGCTATTGTGCAAGTGTTATCCCTCTAAAAACTTTGTATTTGATTTATTCATGCTTCACTGAACATAATTACGTCAGCTTGCATAAAAATACCGGCAAAATTGTTTCGTTTCGTTCTAAGCGTTCTAATTTGATGCGCCATGCGTGACATAGTGTTACCAGTATCTGAACTTAAACTTTATCATTACTTTTGTGCGAAAACTTAAACCATGGCAAGAAGTGCTTAAAGCAATAAAAAAAATGCGGATACAGCTATCTAAAGTTTGTGATGAATTGTTAGGATTGATGAGCAAATAAAACTGTGTTTATTGATGCTGTAACTTATAATCTCTTGTTGTTATGCAGTTTGCAAAGGTTTCTTCTTTTGGGGTTTTGTTTTGTTTTGTATGTTAAATTTGTGGAATTTGTGTGATTATGGCAATTGACAT
>NW_011315629.1:0-524 GCF_000146605.3 Meleagris gallopavo | reverse complement strand
CGTGGCAGTCGGTTGACACAACTTTCGTTGCCATGCTGCTAATCATTTGTCCCGGTATGCCTATGGTTCCTGCAGTGACTGTGAAAGAACACCGAAATAATCCGTTAACAGCCGTCTATAACCTCTGTCCCGCCAGAAAACGAACTCTTTTTGCTCTGCGATATATGAATGGTTGAAGATGTTTCCTAATCATATATGCCTGTAACCAGCCCGTGCTATCGTAATGAACAGCTTGTGTGAATCAATCTGCTTACCGGTCGCTCCCGCCGATGATGGACTTGCTGCAGCACCGGTAGAAGAAACCCCACCAACCGGCGTACCACCGATCGATGGCCGCGACGGTACGAGACCGCCCGGTTTCGTGGGTAACTGTGGAGCAACTAGCGGATGTCGTATACCGGTTTGCTTGCGTAGCAATTCAATTTCCGCCTTCAGCTGCTGTATTTCTAGTTCCTGATCCTTTACCCTGCAAGAGTATAGAGTGTAGTATAGAGAATATTATTAAAAAAGGATTTACTGGTACT
>NW_011315625.1:0-487 GCF_000146605.3 Meleagris gallopavo | reverse complement strand
CAGAGAGGCAATGTCACTCTCACCTTTTGCAGCCATAGCTTTCCAGAGCAGCAATATCTCACTAAAAAGAAGCAATTCTGATTTCAAAGGACTGAAGTTTGAAAGCGCTTGCTTAAGACGACAAAGTTGTCTCAGATGGGATACAACCAAAGCTAAGCCAAATTCTGAAGCTAAAAATGGAAATTCACCACCTCCCAAAAAGGAAAAATAAAGTGCGCAGGAAAACATAATTATATGAAATAGTACTTCAACTGAAATCTGTTTTCTGCTGTTTCCTGTACTTACCTCTCCAAAGTAGCATAGGAGAATCATTCCAACCTGTATGTTTGTGACTGGCAATTTAAAGATCATCACAAAGATGGCAGGAGGTCCTGCTGGAGACCTCGGGCTCAGCTACTGTTTCTTAGTAGGTACTGAGACACCTACTGCAATTATCATATCTTGTACTGCTTTAAGGAAAAATAAAAAGTGACACTTTACGCAAAAT
>NW_011315617.1:0-424 GCF_000146605.3 Meleagris gallopavo | reverse complement strand
AATGAATGAATGAAATGAATGAAATGAAATGAAATGAAATGAATGAATGAATAAAATAAATAAATAAATGAGCGAGCGAGCGAGCGAGCGAGCCGATAAATAAGCAAGCAAATAAATAAATAAATAACAACAATAAGTAACAATAAAAACAACATTTAAAAAACAAAGAGACAAATACGCGGGCACGTAAATAAATAAAAAATAAAAAAAATTGAAATGAACAAATAACGAAATTATAAACAAACAGACAAACACGTGGACGCATAAACGAAAATGATAAAGAAATAAATGAAAATAAATAAAATAACGAAAAAGTTAAAAAATAAAAAATAAAAAAACGATTAAAATGCAGGAAGAAATAAAGAAATAATAAGAATTTTAGAAATACAAACGAATAAATAAATAAATAGACAAATACGTGGAC
>NW_011315615.1:0-305 GCF_000146605.3 Meleagris gallopavo | reverse complement strand
AACTAGAACATTGTACTCCAATAAAGTGCGATTAATACTTGTCCCGAACGTTGGTAACTTTAGTAAATAATATGTTATTTCTCATTTAAGGTTGCTTTCCCTCATGGCTTGGGTAAAAAAGGTAGAAGATGGCTGGATGGAAAAAAGGGGTTCTTCCTAATCGTCCCTAACGAGTCTCCCGTTGATCTACTGCTGCTTCGATTGTGTAAGTATGTTCTGCATTACAATTGATTGAATGCGAATGTTTTTTTTCAAATGATGATTATGACCAAACCTATTAAATGAACCACTTATGATTCATATTT
>NW_011315613.1:0-496 GCF_000146605.3 Meleagris gallopavo | reverse complement strand
AAACAAGTACAAAGCCAGCGGGGGTCTGGTCTTTTGGCGGGACACACATCTACACCAAGCGTCGTATGGGAAGGGCGCGTTCGATATGTTGGCCTGCTGAATGTAGGGCAATGTTCTTGGCAGTGCGGGCCCCAGTGCAGATTGTTTGCATAAGATTAGCCTCCGCCAGAGCGCGCGCCGTACGGCGTGTGGTGTAACTGGACGGTGAACGGAGTTCATTATACGATTGGTCCCCCGGTCGCTCGTTCTCGGCCGTGTCGCTCGGAGTGAAGACGGAAAGCGATCGAAGCGAGAACTGCTGCTGGCTGGCCCCTTACGACCCGTCCTTAATTGGGCGATTATATTTACGTTAAGCTATTGGGGCGCCAGGACGTATGAGGGGAGGGGAGGTAGAGTGGGCGTGAGGTTGTTACAGTACTACGATCGATTACAAGCTCCAGGATATTATGCGTTGATAACATACATGGGCCGGATCGGTGGTAGAGGTGACATCGGC
>NW_011315612.1:0-411 GCF_000146605.3 Meleagris gallopavo | reverse complement strand
CTTTTTGGGGATGGCAAATGCACTGAAGGGCTGCTAGGTGTAAGAGCAGCATGTGAATCTGGAGACTGCTTCCTTTGGGGTGTGGGGTGAGCCCTTAGAATGGGGTGAGTGATTCCTGCTTGATTTCAGAGCTGTGAGCTCTGCTTTTCTGGAGGATCTCAAGCTGGATGGCTGTAATTAATAGGGCTATGTGCTAATTGCATCCATGCGGTGTTTTTTAAGGGCATTGTGTGCATCCTTGTTGTGTTTTAAATTATGTTCTGCGTCTCTTCTGATTTCATTTTGCAGCCTGATGGAGTTGAAGGATTGCCTGGGCTCCTCCAGTCAGTGGTGTGAGATGTGTCCAGCAGGTAATGAACATCATGCACCCCATGTTGGTGCGCTGCTTGTATGCAGGTAGGTTTGCGATGT
>NW_011315611.1:0-548 GCF_000146605.3 Meleagris gallopavo | reverse complement strand
ACTGTATCTCTCTTCTGCTACCGTGCAAACCCGAGACCAGAAACCGAATGGGGGGTCCAAACAGAACTCGGGCGTTGTTGCCACAGGCCACAACCAAAGACATCTTGAGTGATGTGAACATCTAACTCGGCTGGGAGGGTAGGATCAAACAGACCCAATGCCTGGGCTTGTTTAACTGCCAGTTTCGCCTGTTGAAAAGCGTCCTGTTCTGTTTCCCCCCAGTCCCAAAGCTGCCCCTTTTTTGTGAGTCTAGACAGTGGTCTTAGCAGCTGCGCTAGGTGAGGTATAAAAGAACGCCGATAACCCAATACACCTAGAAACTTTTGCAGCTGCTTCGATGTTGTAGGGACTGGGAACGCCTGAACCTTATCGATGACAGCACTGGGCAGTACTTTGGTCTTTCCTGACCAAACCACCCCCAGGAATCTTACGGACAGGCCCGGACCTTGCACCTTTTGGGGATTTATAGCCCATCCCCTCCGTTGTAAACAGGCGGTTAATGAATCCGCCGCCTGTCCTACTGCCTCCAGTGAGTCGGATGGCAGCAG
>NW_011315609.1:0-489 GCF_000146605.3 Meleagris gallopavo | reverse complement strand
AGTCTGAGCCAGGCTCACCTTGAAAGGGCCAGCACATCCACCATGTCTCTGGCAACCTCGTGCCACTGCCTCAGCACCCTCACTGTACAAGACATTTTCCTTAGATTTCACCTCCATTTTCCCTTGTTCTTTCCTTTAGGTATTGAAAGGCTGTTACCAGGTTCCCTTGGAGCCTTCACTTCTCCAGGAGGCTGAACAGCCCAGCTCTCCTTGCTTACAGGAGAGGGGGTTCCATCCTTGGGTTCGTGTTTGTGGCTGTACTCTGGATGCACTCGCACAGCTCCATGTCTCCCTGCACTGAGGACTCCACATCTGGACGCAGCACTGCAGGTGAGGCCTGACCAGCGCAGAGCAGAGGGATGGGGATCTCCTCCCTTCGCCCGCTGACTGCGCATCTTTGGATGCAGCCCAGGATACGGTTGGCTTTCTGGGCTGGAAGGGCCCATTGCTGGCTTGTGTCCAGCTCCCACCCACCAGTACTCCCAGGCC
>NW_011315608.1:0-435 GCF_000146605.3 Meleagris gallopavo | reverse complement strand
TCCTCACCTCGGGCACGCTAGAAGCTCCACCTCTATCTCCTTCCCAAAAGTCCCATACAAACTAGAACCCAAAGCCATCTCCTGCAAGGCAGCGCCTGCACAGGGGTTGGACACTGTGCCTGGCAGCGCGTGCACGCAGCACAGCAGCAGCAGCAGGATAAGATGAGCTTGCACCTCAAGGCTTCCTGCGTGCATCAGGAACAGCACGCACACGGAAGGCAGGACAGAACAAACCACGGCACTCTCAGCAGTGCCGGGGCACACTACCGTAGGCCACGGCTACAAACTGTTCCCTCCCTGCCTACCGTCTGCGCCTTTCTATCAGCCTCACAGAGCACGACTTACTGGCTTATGGCACCTGGAAACGGGCACGATCGCAGCGAGCGCACAGAGAAGCTGCAAAGTGGCTCCACTGAAGACACCGCGGCGCAGCTC
>NW_011315605.1:0-386 GCF_000146605.3 Meleagris gallopavo | reverse complement strand
CAACTACACTGAACCACGGCAGATGGAAAGAGTCTCAAGCCTGCTGTGATGTCTGGCAGTGCTCATTCAGACCACAAGCTATGGCAATTATTGCTGCTCTCCTTGACGTGGGGAAAGCTACAGGCCACCTGCACAGGGGTCTGGTCTGGGGAGAAACGTGAGTCCTCAGACCTACTGCCAGCACTTCAGGTAGAGGGTTGAACTCACACCAGGTTTGAACATCGCGTTTGTGGACACTGCTGAACAAACAGGAACCGTGGGAGGTGGGAGAACGGCTCTGCAACGCCTCCAGAAATGAAAGCGATGTGCCCAGTTGTTGGGTAAGACTCTGTGTGCCACCTGCCTCGCACCAAAGGCCCCAGCACACCGTGCTCAGACATCTGACT
>NW_011315603.1:0-465 GCF_000146605.3 Meleagris gallopavo | reverse complement strand
ATAAGGCGAGGAGGGGGGCAACGGCTGTTTAGGAGGGTGGATAGCGATAGGACAGGGGAAATGGTTTTGAAGTGAGACAGGGGAGGTTTAGTGTATAGAGCAGCTTTTCACGCACAGGGTGGTGACGCACTGGAATGTGTGCTTGAGAGTCACTTGCAGGATGATCTGCTCCATGATCCGTGACCAGCACAGAGGTGAGACTGCCATGCTGGTAGTTCCCCGCGTCACACTTTCTATCCTTCCTAAGAGGTGTGCTGTCACCTTTTTTCTCCTCACCAGGGACTTGACCTGACTGCCTCGACTTGTGAAATACCATGGAGAGTGGCTCGGTGACTGCAGCGGTGAATTCCCTCGGAACTCTGGGACTCATCTCGTCAGGACCCAAAGACTCGTGGATGTTTGGGTCCTCAGGTGGTCCAGAACCTGATCTCCCATGGCAGTGTGGGATGGGAAGGGGTCTGTGGG
>NW_011315601.1:0-372 GCF_000146605.3 Meleagris gallopavo | reverse complement strand
TGGAGGAGTTTCTACTTTCACTTTCGGGGTGGGGGGGGGTGAAAAAGCTTCTTTTTTCTTTGCTCCCGAATCCGTCACGTCAGACCTACCATTTCCTTTCCCACATCAGCTTTTTCTGTCTGTGTGTGGGTTTGTGTGCCTAACGCCGATGGTAGCTAGTTTGTGTGCCGTCGTATGTACTTGAGGCAAGCATTTTTATATGGATCCTTTGCACGCGTGTGCGGATTGGGTGACCCGGCATTTGGGTGGTATGTGTGTGTAGAGAATTTACTGGATGTGATATCGTGATTGTAGAGCGATAGATGTAACACGTCTGGTTTCTTTGCGAGTGTGAATTCAATTGTCCTTTATTCTTATGCATTAATTAGAGTT
>NW_011315600.1:0-453 GCF_000146605.3 Meleagris gallopavo | reverse complement strand
AACCTGTAGCTTCTCACAATCAACTGATTTGTATGCAAACTCACATCTTGTATACAAATCCTGCATCCTAAAACCTTTGTTCTAGTGTTTACTTGTAGAAGAATGTAAGAAGAAAGAAATGTAGAAGAGCTCTCTGCAGTGAAGTCTCTTCTCCCTCTGAGGAGGGGAAACAGGAGATGATTCTTGGCTATGCTCCTGTCAGACTGGGTACGAGGAAAAATCAGATGAGTGGATGATAAACACTGAACTTCCTAGTGAGGTGGTTGATACCCTGTGCATGTCAGTGGTCAAAGACACATTTGGATAATACCCTTAATAAAATGCTTTAACTTTTGTTAAGCCCTCATGTGTTCAGGCAGCTGGACTATCTAGTCTTAGAAGGTCTGAATTTAGTAGGTCTGACTGAAATATTCTAAATTCTAATTCTATCTTGCTCTATCTCATGCTATGCAT
>NW_011315596.1:0-417 GCF_000146605.3 Meleagris gallopavo | reverse complement strand
GTTTCAGGGCTGTGATCTTGTCTTTTTGGGGGATCCCAAGTGCACTGAAAGCTGCTAGGTGTAAGAGCAGCATCTGAATCTGGAGTCTGCTTCCTTTGGGGTGTGGGGTGAGCCCTTAGAATGGGGTGAGTGATTCCTGCTTGATTTCAGAGCTGTGAGCTCTGCTTTTCTGGAGGATCTCAAGCTGGATGGCTGTAATTAATAGGGCTATGTGCTAATTGCATCCATGCGGTGGGTGTTTTTTAAGGGCATTGTGTGCATTCTCGTGTTTTAAGTTATGTTCTGCGTCTCTTCTGATTTCATTTTGCAGCCTGATGGAGTTGAAGGATTGCCTGGGCTCCTCCAATCAGTGGTGTGAGATCTGTCCAGCAGGTAATGAACATCATGCACCCCATGTTGGTGCGCTGCTTGTATGCA
>NW_011315595.1:0-446 GCF_000146605.3 Meleagris gallopavo | reverse complement strand
CCCCAGTGCATTACATGATGTTATGATGTGGAATACTGATAATGAAAAATCATGATACCATGACATTCACCCTTATTCCACATCACTGCATCATGCTTAATATATACAAACAAAATATAAACACACGCACAAGGAATTACTGACTGCACTCCCTCAACATCAAGTTCCCTTGTGGTACACATTGAACATCCCCGTTTTCCTGCATCACCCACCAAGTGGACCCAGGTCCCTGGGCAAAAACAGTTCCACGAAGAGGTTTGTCCTTCTCAGAGGCTGGAAGAACCCAAACTGCCTTTCCCAACATGTTCTTTACATGTACAACAGGGACTTTATCTCCCTCTACGGTATGTAGGGAGCTGGACTGGGTTGGACCATCACGACTGATAGATCCTCTGGTATTGACTAACCAGGTGGCTTCTGCCAAATGCTTCTCCCAGTGCTTAAAT
>NW_011315592.1:0-364 GCF_000146605.3 Meleagris gallopavo | reverse complement strand
TCTCTCTCTCTCTCTCTCTCTCTCTCTCTCTCTCTCTCTCTCTCTCTCTCTCTCTCTCTCTCTCTCTCTCTCTCTCTCTCTCTCTCTCTCTCTCTCTCTCTCTCTCTCTCTCTCTCTCTCTCTCTCTCTCTCTCTCTCTCTCTCTCTCTCTCTCTCTCTCTCTCTCTCTCTCTCTCTCTCTCTCTCTCTCTCTCTCTCTCTCTCCTCTTCCTTCCTTCCTCCTTCCCTCCTTCCTTCCTTCCTTCCTTAAAAAAAACAATACTTTTCTTCTCATTGCTTGTGATCTGACAGCTCTAGTGGTGCAAATATTAAAAAGGACCTTGGCAAATCACTACGATGGCTTGAGGATTATTTGCTTTTGGTA
>NW_011315591.1:0-417 GCF_000146605.3 Meleagris gallopavo | reverse complement strand
GGAAAAAGTTAAATAAAAAAAAAAAATTAGCATTAATTTAGTTAGACAATTTAGAGTTTAAGTAAATATTCTAAACTTGATATTTCCAGAAAATCATCAGCAAAACACCTTCATCATGCCTTGATTTCCTAGTTGTGGTTGTTGGTTTTTTGTTTTTTTTTAAATTCTTCAACTCCTGAACAATCTTGCTTTACTTCCAATAATTCTCCTCAGTGACTGCGGTGCTGCAGACTTCAGTCTGATACAAGATACATGGCTCAATTTATCACTCAGCATGCTGCGTAATCTGTTACAAGCACAAATGCTAGTTTTACACAGATGCAGTTTTTAATAACAATAATAAAAAGAGCTTGCATCTACAGCTGTTTATTTTTGTGAGTAGCTTCTCTCCTAAGCCATTTCTGGGAAAAGTAAGGG
>NW_011315590.1:0-495 GCF_000146605.3 Meleagris gallopavo | reverse complement strand
GCAAAACAAAGGACGTTTATTGTAGATGTTTACAACCTTTTATACCCGCGCAACAACAACTAGTTACATGTAGGAGCCAGACGCCTTCTGTGTGTTTACGTCTGTCTCCAGTCACTTTACAGCTTTTTTACTCATTAGCAAGATAATGACTTTATTTATCCCACATTTCCCCCTTCTCTATTAATAGAAAAAGAAGTACGGTTCAAAAACATCTCTAAAAATAGCTAAGCTAAAATTAACACACTGAACAAATGATAGGTTCTTTAGAGTACAAACAATAGTCCATATTAACCAATCCCAACGATTCCAATTCTTATGATTACTCGGCGAGGCAGCCTGACCAAACTGTGTCTTGTTGTGAGAGTCCAAACCACTGATGAGAGTACTGTGGTCACTTTAGAGCAAATAGGTTGTCCAGACCCATCATGCTGGTACCCATCTTGGACTTGTGCATGTTAACACAAGCATAGCCTCAGCCCCACATTAATATTATTC
>NW_011315589.1:0-480 GCF_000146605.3 Meleagris gallopavo | reverse complement strand
CACCAGCTTTCTCACACATCCTCACTTTCCCCCCACCATAAGACCTTTTCACCCAGAAATGACAGTTCTCTTAGGAATACCTCCCCAATTCCCCCCTAACTCTGCTACACCACACTCCGCACTATGACACTTTCTCCCCAAACTAGGACACCTTCTCCCAGAAAGGCCGCTTTTTCCCCCCAAAGTACACCGTTGGCTTCCAAAAGAACACATTCTCCCCAAGAAATACCACCCTTCTCCAATACAATGACATTACCTCCCAGTAATGCTACCTTGGGCCCAAACATTGGACAGCTTCTCCCACAACTACTACTTTTCCATCCAAAAGAGGACATCTTCTCCCCAAAGAATGCTATTTTCTCCCGGAAACAAAGCAGCTTTCTCACAAATGGGTGGCATTTTCCAACCAACTATGCTACTCTCTCCCAGAAAGAGCACTTTTCTGACAAGTACCTTCCCTTTTCTCTCAAAAATACTGCT
>NW_011315588.1:0-450 GCF_000146605.3 Meleagris gallopavo | reverse complement strand
TCGTGTGTCTCCCTTCCCAAATCTCTCCTGTGGTGCTCTTAATAGAATTACCAAGATGCTTGTTTCTACAAGAACGTGAAACCTATGCCAGACCTCTGGGCTGAAAAGCTGTCAATATTGTATTAAAGCACCTGTATGCAAATAGGAAAGGGAAGCTTGCTTGCTGATGAGTAAAGCTCTTAACACACATGCAGAAGTTTTGTATGCCTGGTGGGATTCTGAGTCGGAAGGGCTTAACAGACTTAGACTTCTCTGGATTTGGAGCATCGCTGAGAACTTCCACTTGTTTCCTACATTTGAGACAAAGACTATGAAGACTACGAAACAGCTGTTAAGAAACTTAATGGAGGACTGTATTCCAGTGATCAGAAAGGGAAAAGAAAATTGCAAGGTATGTCTGAAAACACAATGCTTCTGATATGCCCACACTTCAGCTTCAAGTCTAGAGGA
>NW_011315587.1:0-483 GCF_000146605.3 Meleagris gallopavo | reverse complement strand
TTTGATGTCTGCTAAATCTGGTTTCCTGTTGCTGGCAGTTTCTTATCCTAACAATGTGTTTTCTAATCCCTAACACTAGACCCACTTTGTTTGGAACATTTAACAGCTGATGCAGTTTTGCAAGAAAGACTAAGTCACATAATTCAGTAATAATGCTTCTAAAACATGCTACTAACCTATCAGAATTTTTACGTCTCAGATCAACTATTCCTAAGGATAAGTTACAGAATAAAAATGCATTATGTTCTACTTCTTCAAACCAATTGCTCTTTTTCATATCTACTGCAGAAACAACACCGCATTCCCACAGTTACAGAGCTCTCCTATGCCACGTGCTGCTGTAATACCTCTAAGCCACAATATCGATGGGTTCAGCAAAGCTCACGGCAACAGGCTTTGGTCATCCTCAGGTCACCTGCATGATGAGAGAGAACAAAAGGAAAAAGTACAAGGTAGGAGTCACCTTTTCTTCTGGTCAGCATG
>NW_011315586.1:0-425 GCF_000146605.3 Meleagris gallopavo | reverse complement strand
TTTTTTCTTTCTAGGGCTGTGATCTTCGTCTTTTTTGGGGGATGGCAATTGCACTGAAGGGCTGCTAGGTGTAAGAGCAGCATCTGAATCTGGAGACTGCTTCCTTTGGGGTGTGGGGTGAGCCCTTAGAATGGGGTGAGTGATTCCTGCTTTCTTTCAGAGCTGTGAGCTCTGCTTTTCTGGAGGATCTCAAGCTGGATGGCTGTAATTCATGTGCTAATTGCATCCATGCGGTGGGTGTTTTTTAAGGGCATTGTGTGCATCCTTGTTGTGTTTTAAATTATGTTCTGCGTCTCTTCTGATTTCATTTTGCAGCCTGATGGAGTTGAAGGATTGCCTGGGCTCCTCCAGTCAGTGGTGTGAGATGTGTCCAGCAGGTAATGAACATCATGCACCCCATGTTGGTGCGCTGCTTGTATGCAGGT
>NW_011315585.1:0-543 GCF_000146605.3 Meleagris gallopavo | reverse complement strand
TTCTTTTCTTCCTATTTAGCACTACATCCTCGAGAGGTCTCGGGTTGCTATTTCTGGCTTTCTGTGACATTATTTTACCCGAAGCTGGAAATATTTGATCCAGTGACAGAAGCAATAACGGCGTCAGTTTTCACACAGCAGGAACAGGGTTCAAACCCCATCCAGTTCACCTCCCCGTGCACAGGACTGACTAGCCAGACTACGAGGCCGGCCGAGACCTTTGGAAAACGGAAACCAATCGATGAAGAAGCTTGGCTTAACAGCTGTCTCCCCAAAAATAAATTCTTAAAATATTTTCCCATATTTATTTGTCTTATAAAGGACATTCTTCATTTAAAAAATAATAAAGTTGAAGACTGAATATTCAAGCATTTTCATCTCGTTTCACCACACCAGTTAATGAAGGAAGCTCATAGCCTTTTTGCCTGCGCGGTAATTTAAATCGGCGATCAATTTACTGACGCCATGTCCTTATTTGTCTATACCTGTCCATCCCCTTTCCCAACCCGATTGCCCACCAACCGCACACCATCAACAGGCACA
>NW_011315584.1:0-332 GCF_000146605.3 Meleagris gallopavo | reverse complement strand
CAGGCAATTGCTCCTTGTCCTCTCTACACATCACTAAGAAGAGCCTGGCCTCATTCATTTGCCTCCCACCTCCCTTTAGATGTTTATAAACATCTATCAGATCCCCCTCGTCTTCTTTTCCCCTAGGCTGTACAGACTCACACTATTTTTAATTATGAGAGATACTCCAGGCCCCTCATCATCTCTGTAGACCTCTGCTGGACTTCTTCTAGAAGATTCCTGTCTTTTTGAACTGAGGAGCCCAGAACTGTACACAATAGTCTAAATGTGGCCTCTTCAGGGCAGAGTAGAGGGGGAGGATCACCACCCTTAACCTGCTGGCCATGCTCTTT
>NW_011315583.1:0-448 GCF_000146605.3 Meleagris gallopavo | reverse complement strand
TTGTCTCCTTGCCCATGTCCATTCCTCTGACCTTTGCCTTTCACTTACCTGATGCCTATCCCCTGTGTGCCTTGACTGTTGTGTTTTTCCTTTCCAGACTTCTGGAAGTGCAGGCAGCTCTCTAGGCTTTTGTGCAGTGCTTGCTGCATTTGCAGCTCCTTCTCGGTTTCCCAGGTGGGTCCCCGCCTCGTGGGCATCCTTGCCTCTTGCCTTGTGCTGAACGGTCGGCTTTTGCTCTGCTGGCTGGGTGGATCCATGCCCGGTAGCTACCCTTCCCTCCTTCTTGGCATGACTGCCAGTGCTTTGCCTTCCTCCAGAGAGGTGTTTGTTCCGACTGGCAGCCACAGACTCCTTCTGGGCTGGCGACCCTGAAGGTGCATGTGTGGTGGAGGCAGCAGCATGCCCAGTAGCTACCCTTTCCTCCTCCCGGGCACGGATGCCAAGATTT
>NW_011315582.1:0-446 GCF_000146605.3 Meleagris gallopavo | reverse complement strand
AAGAAAGGAAAACAAACAAAACCGTACATCGTTATCGCTAGCGTCCTGTTTGACGCGGTGAAAAGTGGTGACAAACACGCACTGGCAACCTACGGAAAACAAACAATTGTTCTCGGTTCGCTTTGCGTCGACCGTTGAGCGAGCTGAGCGAGAGAGTGTTGTTGTTGCCCAAGTGCGTTGTAAGCTGCCTTCGAAGTCATTATAGCAGCAGTTTGCAGCCACCTACAACAGCGCTCCTCGCACGACAAACCAGAGTGAAAACAGTGCAAAAGTGTTAGAAGCAAGCACAGCAACGAACGTTACCGAAGCGTTATATAAATGTGTGGTAGTGCAATAGCAGGCAGGGAAACAATCGCAGTAGCATTCGCCAGCAATAGAAGCTCATTCGTTGTGTCCTTTCGCTGTGGTTAAGATCCTTGCTAGTGCGAGTGGTGCTGTAATTTGGA
>NW_011315581.1:0-517 GCF_000146605.3 Meleagris gallopavo | reverse complement strand
CGAAGCATCCAATCGTTCTCGCTAAGGACCATCAGTTAGCCACACTTTTAGCGAACTACTACCATCTAAGAATGCTACACGCCGGCCCGCAGCTAACAATGACCACGGTAAGACAACGTTTCTGGATTTTAGGTGCACGATCGTTGTTGAAGAAGATCTGCCGACAGTGCGTGCGATGCTGCAGAACAAACCCAACTTTCGTGACACAACCAATGGGCGACTTACCGGTGTCACGAGTGAATGAAGCGAGACCGTTTGCTGTATCTGGAGTCGATTACTGTGGTCCTATGTACGTGAAGGGAAGTCATCGAAGAGCAGCACCGACGAAGGAGTACATTGCGGTGTTTGTGTGTTTTGTTACACGTGCGGTACATCTGGAGTTGGTGACTAGTTTAAGTACACAAGCGTTTTTGGCAGCCTTACGGAGATTCATATCGAAAAGAGGAATGATAGCAGAGCTTAACTCTGACAACAGTATTAATTTTAAAGGAGCGTCAAACGAATTGCGTGAATTGTA
>NW_011315580.1:0-327 GCF_000146605.3 Meleagris gallopavo | reverse complement strand
AGCGCTGTTAAGTACTTCCTTTCCTTCATGTATTTTTTAGATAAATTTTTACAGTGTTCTCCTTAGGGACTGTCAGCTGGACTGAATTTAGTTGAAGGACCAAAAAAAGGTCATCCAGAATACATTGAATACCATGCAAACCGAGCAAGAGAAAGGGACATCCCCTTAGCATTCCTACGGGGGCAGGCATGGGTGCTCAAAAGGGGCCATCAGCACACTGTTGTAGAACTCAGTATTTCCATTACTTCTTGAAGCTGCATATTCCCTTGTCAGTGTGCCCATAAAAAGGATGTGTCGGGAAGCCCTGGCTTCAGGATTGGGTAGCTG
>NW_011315579.1:0-427 GCF_000146605.3 Meleagris gallopavo | reverse complement strand
AATACCATGGGAGAGTGGCTCGGTGACTGCAGCGGTGAATTCCCTCGGAACTCTGGCACTCATCTCGTCAGGACCAAAGACTCGTGGATGTTTGGGTCCTCAGGTGGTCCCAGAACCTGATCTCCCATGGCAGTGTGGGATGGGAAGGGGTCTGTGGGACTGAGGAAGCAATGGCAATCTCCACCTCACCAAAGCAAAGCAAAGATGAGGGCTGTGCATAATGAGCAGTTCTCAGACAAGATGGAAGCCAAAAATGGTGTTGGGTACCTGAGCCTTCTCTGGTGGTAAGCAACATGGTGCACAGAGTGCAGCCATGTGCTCCGAGCAAGGAGCACAGGTTTGTGCAAGAGGCCCGGATGCAGGGCAGTGCCTTCATGACTGTATTGTGTCCAACAGGTGGCAGCAGAGCTGCGGTGCTCCCAAGTGC
>NW_011315576.1:0-508 GCF_000146605.3 Meleagris gallopavo | reverse complement strand
CTGCTGGATTGTTTGACCGGTTGGAGAGATTTTGGAGCTTCCTTCTTTTGGGGCGTGAAGTTTGGGCGTTGACAGCGAGCACACACACAACCCCAACACCCAATTAGGCTGATTGCAGTGATGCGGTAATCCTGAGTAATTCGTATTAAACGAACGAGCTTCATCTATGCTCCAATAGAGCTTACAAAAAGAAGCATGAATAATTATAAAATCTGTATGCTAACCATTTTCTGTCATAAGACCCGAAAATGCTCCATCGGTGAAGGCTCCATTTGCATCCCGAACGGACGAGACAAGCGAACCTCGTCCAATTTGAATTCCCAAATTAGTCCATTCGCGATCGGAGCGTGATCATCATTAAAAATGATTTCATTGTAGGCATTTCCATGATGATGATGGTGTGATCCGCAAACGATCCGAAAATCGTCGTTTAGTAATCTTGCCGGATTAGGGCACCGCGCTACCGGCTTCTATAACGATGCGATAGTAATAATCCATAAACGGGGAG
>NW_011315575.1:0-512 GCF_000146605.3 Meleagris gallopavo | reverse complement strand
GCATGGTATATACATACATTTGTACAGATAGCACGCATGCAGCATACATTTTTATAAAGAATCATATTGAAGAAGGAAATTTGGTACTCCACTAAGACATTTTGCAAAAATGGCCATTTGAATTATGTGATGCATGGGATGACATTTTGCAGTAGAACTATTTTGCTGTTATAATTTTTGAAGTGCTAAGGTGGAACATTATAGTCAATCTTTCAGTTACTCAAAAATAAATTATATTTCTTCTTTGCAAAATATCAGTAAAATATTTTAAGCAAAATCTTTCATTTTATGCATTAACTTGTGAAATAATACATTAAATTAAGTTATCTAGCTTGGTTCTTCCTGACAGGAAATCTGCTGGGATTTCTTTTTTGCCCTTTAGTCAGATCAATTCTGCTCACACACAGACAGCAAACAGATCTACCTGTAAATGTCCTTATAGTTAAACACTAATGCAATAATCTCCTTTTCTCCTTCTCTTTTTTTTCTTCCCTAGGAATCTACCCTATAAC
>NW_011315571.1:0-306 GCF_000146605.3 Meleagris gallopavo | reverse complement strand
GGCTGGTTTGGGTCCTCAGGTGGTCCAAGAACCTGATCCTCCCATGGCAGTGGTGGGAGTAGGGAAGGGGTGTGTGGGACTGAGGAAGCAATGGCAGTCCCCACCTCACCAAAGCAAAGATGAGGGCTGTGCATAATGAGCAGTTCTCAGACAAGATGGAAGCCAAAATGGTGTTGGGTACCTGAGCCTTCTCTGGTGGTAAGCAACATGGTGCACAGAGTGCAGCCATGTGCTCCGAGCAAGGAGCACAGGTTTGTGCAAGAGGCCCGGATGCAGGGCAGTGCCTTCATGACTGTATTGTGTCCA
>NW_011315570.1:0-459 GCF_000146605.3 Meleagris gallopavo | reverse complement strand
TCGTTTCTTAAATTTGCCTTTCCGCTCTGAAATGTTGTGCTTTTCCTCCAGCCAACACAAACTGCAGTGCACTTTTCCCTCCTCCTCTCCTCCATCAAACACACCCTTTCATGCAGCCCTATTCAGATGAACGTACCCAAACTACAGCTCACAGCGTTCGTACCCACACAGGCTTTCCGTTCCCCCCTTTCTCAGTAAGATTCAATCAAATCCCACGCTCCATCCCTAAAACAAAGTGTAATTTTTCCTTGTCACAGAAACCGGTCGCCAATAGAAGCCTCGTCCTGTTAGCCCAACTCAGCAAAAATCCCTCAAATGCACTATTTTTACAGCCCAAACTAGCTCCTTCTTCAACTGCACTGCACTTACAGAAAGTGTTACTGCTCTCATTCCTGCTGATAGCAGCAAATGGACCCAGGTCTGCCTGACAGCTCTACATTGCTCAGAGCAAAGCTGCAC
>NW_011315569.1:0-485 GCF_000146605.3 Meleagris gallopavo | reverse complement strand
GCTCTGAGACAACCAGAATACTGCTCTCAGTACTTTGAATTTAACAGACAGATATATCATAGAAATCCTATAGATCCAGATTTCTCTCGTGCAGGATTACGGCTGGCTTTGAAACTTGCAGCACATTCAGTGAATGGGGGCCACGTGTTTCCCACCTAGCTGGATTTGGGCTTTGGCACAAACACAGTTCTTGGCAGTTGCTCTCTTTGGAACAGCACCAACTTACCTGTTAAGGGAGCTTCCTGAAGATTCTGTGCTCTCTGAGAACCGTCTGAACCATCTGTTCCACAGCTTTTAGCAGGCCTCCCATGAGATGATACGCTCTCACCGGAGTTACAACATTTCATTTCTTCAATTTCATTCTGTTAAAGACAGTGTTTCCATTAAGAGAACGTAAAGGTACTCCACAGGTATTTGAAGAAAACCTAAGGAATGATCCCTACGCTCTTGCTGCTTAAAAGCATGTTCAAGGTCTGAGAAAAAAA
>NW_011315568.1:0-454 GCF_000146605.3 Meleagris gallopavo | reverse complement strand
AGTGCGTCACCACCCTGTGCGTGAAAAGCTGCCTCCTAATAACCAACCTAAACTTCCCCTGTCTCACTTGAAAGCCCATTTCCCCTTGTCCTATCGCTATCCACCCTCCTAAACAGCCGTTGCCCCCTCCTGCTTATGCGCTCCCTTCGAGTCTTGGAAGGCTGTCATGAGCTATCTCCAGAGCTTTCTCTTCTCCCACACAAACAATCCCAGTTCCCTCAACATTTCTTTCTAAGAGAGGTGCTCCAGCCCTCTGATCATCTTCGTGGCCCTTCTCTGGACCTGCTCCAAAAGCTCCACATCATTCCCGTGCTGGAGCCCCAGGCCTGGACGCAGTGCTGCACATGGGGCCGCACCAGAGCCGAGTCGACGGGGACAATCACCTCCCTCTCCCTGCTGGTCGCTCCTCTTTGAATGCAGCCCAGGATCTAGTTGGCCTTCTGGGCTGCAAGTG
>NW_011315566.1:0-488 GCF_000146605.3 Meleagris gallopavo | reverse complement strand
TTTCTGTAATAATTTACTAACATAATAACTCATAATAACTTCGATTCCTTTTCATCGTTGATATTTCAATACATTTGATAACACACATTTTGATACACAGCTATTTTTAGATATACGGGATGGCTGTACTTACGAAATAATAGAAAAGTTCTCTGCATGTTTTATCCAAATATTGTAATATTTCATTCAGCAACTGTAGGGAGATTAGTGTAAGTTTGTAATAATTTAAAAAAGCCTATTGTGGCTAATGATTGCACTAAAAATAAATATTTTCATGCAAGAAACAAATAATAAATTACACACGAAAAACTTATTGCCATAGCACAAACAGGTTTTGTGCTAACTAAACGCTTGAATGAAGCAATCGATGCCTTCGTTCAGCAAACGAAAGAAAAACGGTTCGATGGTCAGGCTTGCTTCAAGTACAAGCATTCGCGTCCGGTCCAGATTGCCGATGCTTCATTACATTACTGTGCGCAAGTACGTAC
>NW_011315563.1:0-546 GCF_000146605.3 Meleagris gallopavo | reverse complement strand
AAGTAACAAACAAGTACAGTAATAGTAACAAACAAGGAGATGTTGCGGAAGCGTATAACAGGGCCTGGGGGTCCAGATGGATGTGATGAATGAGAGAATGGACAAACTCATCGCAATGTCGCGGCAAGGGGAGTAGAGCCAGGTCGTTTCTAATCATAGTCAACCATAGGCACCTATGCCCACCTCTGAGACAACATTGCTGCTGTAAATTAAAAGCAACGTGCGGGCGACGCTCTAAATGTAATGATAGGGCTAAGCCTTTTAGTGTTTGTAGTGATGGACAATAGAAAAAGGCCACTCCTTTACCCGATTTTCAAACGACTGCTTGCGATATTTTTACAATGTACAATTTAAATTGTTTGAATTATTATAATTAATATTATTATTATTATTATCTTACAAAACTTTGGCAAAAGCATTCTCAACATCATAAATTTTCATGTTCATTGTATTTTTTTGTCAAAAATTCACAAAACATTGAGCAAAAAAACTTCAATGGAGTTAACAAAAATTTAGACTCAAATCAATTCAACGTTTTTATAACAA
>NW_011315561.1:0-467 GCF_000146605.3 Meleagris gallopavo | reverse complement strand
CAGCTGCTCCTGCACTGACTTCATTCACACTGGGATGCCGTCCACTCTAGCGCCAGCTGACCTGCGAGACAGAGAAAGGAAATGTGGGATCAGCACAAATGCAGAAGCCCAAGGCTGTGCCACCACCACGTACTGCAGCCTTGGGAAGTCAGCTGCAACTGCAACTGATTGAATTAACTGTAACTGTCAGAATTAAAACAGGCACCACTGTAAATTAAGCTGACTCACATCACAGACAGAAGCTGGAGAGCTCTCGTGGCACAAAACTCAGGGCTGTAGAATTTAAGGTTCCTCTAAGCTTTAAAACAAGATGAAAGACAAGGTTAAATGCAAAACATCAGCTCTTCCTGCAGAGCACATCGCACAGCTGTAGGCACCACCTGAGAGGTAACAGATCAGAAAGGACAACCTTACTACGTGAACACAGGGACAAGCTGCTCTCCTCTTCTGGGCCTTTGTGCGCAGTG
>NW_011315559.1:0-548 GCF_000146605.3 Meleagris gallopavo | reverse complement strand
CCACTCTTCTCGCGAGGAGGAGCCTAACACGCATTCCTTAGAGCATAAGCACGCCCGTCTAGGACGAGGCAAACTTCCAATTCTCTCTTGCCCGTTGTCACCGGCCGTAGAAGAGGCCACCGGTTGGTGAGGGCACGAGGAGGAATGACATTCTTTCCAAACCTCCGGGATCCGTGTGCCAATGTTGATCGAAAAATAATGTCTGCCCCGTGTTGTTGAGAATTCTTGTCGGTGTCCACCGGTGTAGTTTGTCGTCGTTGCTTCTTCGACATGTTGGGCGTGCGCATCGCTGAAATGTGTTTATTTTAAGCGATAAATAGCTTTGGTTCGCTTGGTTTAAATTCTTTTCTTTTATTTTACGGAGTTTTTGGATTTTTTTGATAGTTTTTGAAACATACTATTAACCAGAGATTTTATCCGAAAGCAAAGCAAAAAAGAAGGTAAGTTAAAGTTTAATCTTACATCCTTTTAATAAGTCTTATTACTCTCTTTTAAATTTGACAATTTTTGGAATACCTAAGAATAACTACCGGATATCAAATCCCATC
>NW_011315558.1:0-360 GCF_000146605.3 Meleagris gallopavo | reverse complement strand
AGGAAGGAAAAAAAATCTCTGTACATATATACATTAGCCTCCAAGTTGCCAGGCATCAGTTTTCAATGGAGAAAAGCCACATTTGACATCGGCTTCTATAGCAGAGTCCATCCGACCTTTAAAAATTATTTTGTTGAGGTTAAAGACATTCCACTGCTTTGTCCTTATGAAGCATTTCATGATGTGCATCGAATTTGGCAGCCAGCAGAAGAGAAGGCTCCGGGGAGACCTCCTGAGGGCGGCCTTCAGTATCCCAAGGGGGGCTGCAAAAAGCAAGGGACAGAGTCTTTAGGTGGGACATAAGGAAGAACTCTGTTACAATAAGCGTGGCACTGGAACAGGGACACTGAGGGACCCTGG
>NW_011315557.1:0-383 GCF_000146605.3 Meleagris gallopavo | reverse complement strand
CTCCCGGAAACAAAGCAGCTTTTCTCACAAATGGGTGGCATTTTTCCAACCAACTATGCTACTCTCTCCCCAGAAAGAGCACTTTTTCTGACAAGTACCTTCCCTTTTCTCTCAAAAAATACTGCTGGACACTCCTCAACAGGACATTTTCTCCCATCTACACCCCGTTTTCTCCCCAAAGGACCCCTTTTCACACCAAAAATACCACACTTGCCCTCCAAGAGAAGTCAGTCTTTCCCACAGTTGCCCACTTTTCTCCCACGTACTTGTCATTTTCTCCCAGAAATACCACATTTCACTTGGAAATTGGGCCTGTGCTTCCAAAAAGATGATATTTTCTCCCAGGCATACCTGTTTTCTTCTAACCAACTCACGTTTTCTCC
>NW_011315556.1:0-488 GCF_000146605.3 Meleagris gallopavo | reverse complement strand
ATGTTGAAAACGAAATTCAACATGCAAATAGCTGATAGAAGAAATCATAAACCCCTTTAAATCTTAATGACTCATTAACTGATACGGTATAATTTAAGGAATATATCTAGGTTTAATTGGTTGTGATAATAATAAAAGCAATAAAATTTAATAAAATAAAACTAGGATTCTAATAACAGATTGTTCACTTTAATAACGACATTTACGAATAATGATTGAATCTGCTCAACTTTTTTTAATGCAATAGCCGTAGAACGAATGAATCATCCGCACCAGCAACGGAAGTGATGCGCAACCCATTCCTCAAACATTAACCAGAAAAATGGGAAACAACATCTTGTGCCGCTCAGATGTCTTTCTGCATGGCTTTTGTTAACATTTCAAAGGCAACGAATGAGTTAATGCAGATTAATTGTGGCCGATGCTTCCTTCAGGCCAAACAAGCTTTTGTTCTGGTCAGCTTCTCAAAACTCAGCAAACATCAAATT
>NW_011315555.1:0-503 GCF_000146605.3 Meleagris gallopavo | reverse complement strand
GAGGCGACGAGACGATCGGAGCTGCGTTTCGGTTCAAAACATCGCTCGCAGATCGAATCAGGCCGCTCATGCGTAGGATCGTGTGGGACGTGCGAAGATCAAATAGACGCATACGATACACTGCAACACTAAGCTTGCGGTAGTCAAATAACACAACGGTCGTGATCATCTGTTTACCGAACGAGTGTTGTTCAGTTGCAGGAATGGCCACCACTCCACGTTCAAAGAAGCAGCCGCCAAAGCAAATCCGCACGCAGGCCCAGCAAATGGCTTGCCATTGTTTGCTGGGGTCAATTCGGGTTCTGCGTTCGTTTTGCGTACATGGCCTACCGGAAACCGTCAAACCCAATTGGCCAATTAAGCCATTCCAGTAGTATGGCATCGATTGAAGCTCGTTTCTATCTGGAGGGCACGTTCGTGACGCGTGTCCGGAGAAGTAGGAGCGAAAAGCGGGCCTGGACGAAACTTACCTGAACTCGCAGCGTTTTGTGCATCGGTGTGAA
>NW_011315554.1:0-419 GCF_000146605.3 Meleagris gallopavo | reverse complement strand
GCTTCCTCAGTCCCACCAGACCCCTTCCCATCCCACACTGCCATGGGAGATCAGGTCTGGACACCTGAGGACCCAAACAGCCAGGAGTCCTTGGGTCCTGACGAGATGAGTCCCAGAGTTCCGAGGGAATTCACCGCTGCAGTCACCGAGCCACTCTCCATGGTATTTCACAAGTCGAGGCAGTCAGGTCAAGTCCCTGGTGAGGAGAAAAAAGGTGACAGCACACCTCTTAGGAAGGATACAAAGTGTGATGCGGGGAACTACCAGCCTGTCAGTCTCACCTCTGTGCTGGTCACGGATCATGGAGCAGATCATCCTGGAAGTGACTCTCAAGCACACATTCCAGTGCGTCACCACCCTGTGCGTGAAAAGCTGCCTCCTAATAACCAACCTAAACCTCCCCTGTCTCACTTGAAAAC
>NW_011315552.1:0-417 GCF_000146605.3 Meleagris gallopavo | reverse complement strand
ATAATCAGCTTTTCTACCATGACAATAACAGCAGATGACAGCTAGAAAAACTAAGAGTCTATTTTGTGCTGTTTATAGAGCACAATTAAAAAAAAATCTATTGCAGGGGTTCCAAATTTATAGTTGTAATAGCCTAGATGCAAATATAAAAGAATATAAATACAGCAATGAGTGAAGGTGAAGCAAGAGTTAGCGAATCTGCAAAAACATCAGTGACTTTGCAGCCTTAATAATTATTTTGCTTGGAGTCTGTGTTACTTCATGTTCGATTTAGAGATGTTTACAATGGCATATAATTGTCAGAATATTCATGTCCTTGAAAAATTGTGCTCGTGCTGGATACGTTCTTACTATGTTTGTTTTTGTTTGTTTGTTTGTTTTAAAGTAAGCATTATTTAAATTTAGGAAAGTGGATTT
>NW_011315551.1:0-322 GCF_000146605.3 Meleagris gallopavo | reverse complement strand
TAATCGTGATTGTGCTCTTAGAACAAGTCTAAATTCCTTTAGGAGATGTGATTTGGGTCCACAATTATAAAACAAGCAAAATAATGCAAAAACCTGGGACAGTTAGCCCTTACAGGAACACCCTTCCTATGTCTGTGACTGTTCTGAGTAATTCCAGGCATTTTGTTCTCTCCCAATGGCAGCCAATTCCAGTGTTCCTCACTATACACAATGCAGCAGAAGTCATAACCTGTGGCTTCCAGAAGTTTGTGCAGAAAGAGGTAATTTCACCTATTAATTAGTATGTTCAAGACACCTCCTGTGATGTAACAGCCCTATAACA
>NW_011315549.1:0-442 GCF_000146605.3 Meleagris gallopavo | reverse complement strand
AGACCAGGTTGCACAGGTTGGCATCCAGGCAGGTCTTGAACATCTCCAGACAAGGAGACTCCACAGCCTACCTTGGCAGAAGTTCCAGTGCCCTGTCACCCTCACCGTGAAGACGTTCTTCTGCACGTTTGTGCAGAACTTCCTATTTTGGCCGTTTCCCGTTGTCCTATCACCACGCACGGCTGGAAAGAGCTAGGCCTTGTTCCTTTGCCTCCGTCACCTTAGATAGAGACATTGATCAGATCCCCTCTGCGTCTTCTTTTCTCAAGACTGAACAGAGCCAGGTTGCTCAGCCTTTCCTCATAAGAGAGGTGCTCCAGGCCCTTGATCATCTTCGTGGCCCTCCGCTGGACTCTTTCCAGGAGATCCCGACCTTTTTGTACCGGGGAGCCCCGAACCGGGCGCAGTACTCCGGGTGAGGCCTGACCAGGGCAGAGAGGAG
>NW_011315546.1:0-497 GCF_000146605.3 Meleagris gallopavo | reverse complement strand
AAAGCATCAGTCTGCAGCCTTTCTTCAGAAAATACTGGTTCAGGAGAAAGGTGTTAGAATATGTTGCAGATTTTTAGAAGATGTATTGTTATAAAGCTTCATCTGATTTTTCTGTCTAAACTTTTTCAGTCCTTTTCAAAGAAAATGTGAATATAAGCTTAGCTAGTGCTGTAACTGAAATGGTGTGAGTTTTGGAGTGATGGTGTGTTGCATATAGGAGAAAAACTTGTGACTTTTCACTGGCAACTATGTATCAGAACACACTTCAAATTACTTGATGTGTTAGAAATGATTCTTTGTAGCAGTGATTGCAATATTTGAATTTTATGGGTGAGCAAACAATTGGAAAAGATTTACTTGCAGCTCAACAAACAAAAAATTCCACTACCGTGAGTCTCTCTGGAATCATTTTTTAATACAAAGTTCACTAGTGATGGAAATATGGTTTATTATACAATTTAGGAGAAGAATAGAAGGTTAGCAAGGAAACTGGAAAA
>NW_011315545.1:0-475 GCF_000146605.3 Meleagris gallopavo | reverse complement strand
ACATCCGACACCAAGCCCAGAGCAACTCAGCAAGCGTGTTCAACAGGACACGTCAGGGATCAACGTACCTCGGCACAGAGACTAAGCGTTGGATATTGGCCATCCACCTCCGGCTGCAGTTTCCTGCTGCTTCCACCAAGAGCCTGGCTAAAGTCCTGGCACCACTCGCAATGGCCGCAGTTCCACGCTGCAAGCGTTTGGGCACAGGACAACGAAAGCAGAGACCGCCTTCCGGTAGGGACACCAATGTCACTTACCCCGCTCCAGGGATCAGGGCACAGCCAACGCAGCAACTCAGGGGTGGCCAGAAGGGCAACAGCATCTGGCAGAGAACTGGGCACATCTTGAAGGACTGAAGAGATCTTCGTGTCTAATAACGTTCACACCTTACCAAGGAACAGGACACGTTCAACTCGGGAACTCAGGCAGCGCAAAACGCCTACAGAATGTGATGGTGGAGGCGCCAATCCTAGAA
>NW_011315544.1:0-487 GCF_000146605.3 Meleagris gallopavo | reverse complement strand
CAGCCGTTGCCCGCTCCTGCTTATGCGCTCCTTCGAGTCTTGGAAGGCTGTCATGAGCTATCTCCAGAGCTTTCTCTTCTCCACACAAACAATCCCAGTTCCGTCAACATTTCTTTCTAAGAGAGGTGCTCCAGCCCTCTGATCATCTTCGTGGCCCTTCTCTGGACCTGCTCCAAAAGCTCCACATCATTCCTGTGCTGGAGCCCCAGGCCTGGACGCAGTGCTGCACATGGGGCCGCACCAGAGCCGAGTCGAGGGGGACAATCACCTCCCTCTCCCTGCTGGTCGCTCCTCTTTGAATGCAGCCCACGATACAGTTGGCCTTCTGGGCTGCAAGTGCACACTACTGGCTTATGTCCAGCTCTTTGTCCACCAGGATCCCCGAGTCCTCCGCAGGGCTGCTCCCAAGGGCTTCTACGCCCAGTTTGTACAAGCATCTGGGTTTCCCCTTCATCAGGGACATCAACAGTGGGGTTGAGTGCACCCT
>NW_011315542.1:0-543 GCF_000146605.3 Meleagris gallopavo | reverse complement strand
CCTAACTCGCACAGCGTCAGGAAGAAGTGCTGCAGCGAGAGGCCGAACTGATACGTGATCAGTAGTTTCCAGGAATTGGGATCCACGTTCCTTACGTTCCGAGAACCCAGCAGCACGCGGCCCCCCTCGCGCGTGCGCAGTGAGCGGTGAGCGGTGAGGGTCTCCTCCTGGGTGGCCGTGGGATGCAGAATCCTCATCTTCCCCGCGGAGGCTCGCAGTCTTTCTCCCTGTTCGCTTCTGACCCTGCGGGAGGGGCAGCCCCCCAGCCCCGCTTCAGCTCGCCCTGCGGACATCGAATCGCCTCGCTGCCAGGCGTCCTCGGGCTGTTCTCCAACCCTTCTGTTTGCGGCCTTCAGCCCCTCCTTATCCCAGACCCGGAGTCTGCCATCCCTTATTTTTCTGTCATTCTTGCTCCTACAAGCTGTCTCTAGCTCCTCCCTCTCCCCCCATCCTTAGTCCCTGCGAAGCCCTTTCCTCGCGTTTTTACTACGGGGCCCTTCTCGCCCTTCAGCACCGGCCCGCACCGCCGTAGCGGACGACCGC
>NW_011315539.1:0-427 GCF_000146605.3 Meleagris gallopavo | reverse complement strand
ACCTTTTTCTCCTCACCAGGGACTTGACCTGACTGCCTCGACTTCTGAAATACCATGGAGAGTGGCTCGGTGACTGCAGCGGTGAATTCCCTCGGAACTCTGGGACTCATCTCGTCTGGACCCAAGGACTCCTGGCTGTTTGGGTCCTCAGGTGGTCCAGAACCTGATCTCCCATGGCAGTGTGGGATGGGAAGGGGTCTGTGGGACTGAGGAAGCAATGGCAGTCCCCACCTCACCAAAGCAAAGATGAGGGCTGTGCATCATGAGCAGTTCTCAGACAAGATGGAAGCAAAAATGGTGTTGGGTAGCTGAGCCTTCTCTGGTGGTAAGCAACATGGTGCACAGAGTGCAGCCATGTGCTCCGAGCAAGGAGCACAGGTTTGTGCAAGAGGCCCGGATCGCACGGCAGTGCCTTCATGACTGTATT
>NW_011315533.1:0-457 GCF_000146605.3 Meleagris gallopavo | reverse complement strand
TATTTGTTTCAGATGGGTTGTTAAGAAGTTAACAGAGGCTAGTTAGGCTAGTACTTGTCTTACTTGTTTTTGTTGTTTTTTTTTTTGTTTTGTTTTGTTTTTTTCCTGTTGTTTTCTCAAACTCTGCTGTTATCTGGCAGGAAGTAAGTAACAATTTGTTTCTAGCTAATTGCTCATGCAGTAGGCATAACGTTCGGGCAGAATGTGTTCAGAGCGCTGGGTGAGGTGCTGAGGCACCGGGAGCTTCAGACCCACGCATGCAGTGCAGGGAGAGGCGTGCGGGCATTGCCAGGAGGGTTAATGTTTTGCAGATGCCCAGGGCTGACAGAGATTTCCTAGAGAGGTCCCGCTGCTTGGTTTGGTTCCCTCAATGTTTTTTACACGCTCTTCTTCTCCATTGGCTGCTGTGTGAACACGCAGTCGCGGGTAGAATCGAGTGTATTGAAAGTGCCCGTGC
>NW_011315531.1:0-423 GCF_000146605.3 Meleagris gallopavo | reverse complement strand
AAACAGGCAAAGGTTTCCAATTTGCAATTTAACCCAATAGAGGGGAAAAAAAATACCATGCTTGCACAATTCCCTAAGAACATCAGTTGGCTGCTCAGAAGCAAACCAGGATTCTGACAGTTATCAGGATAAGCAGAGATGAGCAAGATAAACACAACATGCATCGTGCCTGAGCCAGCAAACCCTCTGTGTGCTACAAACTTTTAATGCATCTGCCAGTAAAGGTCAGACACTGAGGTACATTCCTGCAGTTCTCAACAGCTCACCCTATGTGCCTGGCACAAACTGCCCAGTGTGGAAGGTGCTGAAGCAGCACAAAGCAAAACACAACAGAGCAGGCTGATCAGCTTGGCAGCAGAATGAAACATTTAAACACATGGCAACTGCAATCATTTGAGGGCTCAGAGGTGCTGGACACAGCAA
>NW_011315530.1:0-471 GCF_000146605.3 Meleagris gallopavo | reverse complement strand
GGAACACCAGCAAGAATGGCCCAGGTGCTGGCCACGGCTTGCACAGACACTGATGCAGCCTCTACACCCATGTCCCTCCCACAAAGAAGGGCTCAAGAAGGCAAGCATGTCCTGGCAAAGAGCAAACAAGGTAACTGCCTGCATCTGTGCCTGAAGATGCACAAAACTCAGCTGCTTCCAAGGCTGCAAGCTCTCCAGAGGAGCCCAACGATGCACCATTCTTCTTGGGAGCGTGCAAGGGAGAAGAAAGTGAATCAACAGCAAGCACTATGCCTGAATCCTCCACACGAGCTCTGGGAGAAGCACCAAGATTGCAAGATCCCAGAGGGATCACAGGGATGGCCTGCGGATACTCTCCCATGATCCCAGCAATCCGCAGAATTCGTGATGCGGAGAGAAAGGACCGGATGTTGTCCAGGTGGAATGTGTCCTGGCCAAACGGTGTAAAAGGGCCAGGGGCATCGAAGATCC
>NW_011315527.1:0-472 GCF_000146605.3 Meleagris gallopavo | reverse complement strand
AACTCTGAATTTTTTTAACTAATCTGTACAACTAAAACAGAAGCAATTATATCAAAGAGCAATTGGGTGCCTGAGGATGACTAGAATGACTAATAATAATGACTAGGACCCTACTAGTGTGTAGAGATGCTATATGGGAGATTGTTGAATAAAGAGACTTGTTATCTCATTTATATAACCAGTACACACTTAAACCTAGATAATAAATCTCTGTATTTTTTTATTCAAATTCTAATTCTAAATAAATCAAAGTATTTTGTGATTAGAGCAATCAGGCCTACTCAGACTATTGCCCAAAACTACGCCTCAGAATCTTCTAGAAAAGGGCCAGTAAACACAAAACTATTAGAACTAAGGCAGTATGGGCAGCCAGTGGTCTAAACCTGAAGCATACTCCTTGAATTTGTTTTCTAGAGGCATAGATTAGGTCATTGAAATCATGTGCTTAATACCTGTAAGTGAAGTTACTTTT
>NW_011315525.1:0-349 GCF_000146605.3 Meleagris gallopavo | reverse complement strand
TTGTTCTGCAGCACCGCAGCAGGTGAATTGAAGCAGCCCTGACAAAAATGAAGAGGAATTAGCCTCAAAGCCAGAGGCAAAGCCAGCGTGTAAAGGAAGATGCAGAAATGTAAAGTAGGGAGGAGGATGATCATGTTGGAGTTCTTTTAGTACTTAAAGAAGTGGCTGCTTGCTTGGATGTATGCCACAGAAGCTGGTAGAGGAGTTCTCTTCACATGTACTCTAGTGGCACTCTGTTGTGAGGTGTAAGATTAGGTAACTCGGTTACACATGATTACAAACTGTTGGTCAACAGATAAGGCCAATCATTTTCTGCAAAAGGAAATTCCATGATAAAGTTGAAAGGCAG
>NW_011315524.1:0-510 GCF_000146605.3 Meleagris gallopavo | reverse complement strand
AAATGCTACAGAGTACATTGCTGTCCATTTTGCAAGGAAGATGTGCAGAAAAGATGAATGGTTTAACTGTGACTCATAGTTAAATAGTCCATGGCTGCAATTACATGTAATTATCACTTCTGTGAAACAGAGGTTTCTCACCTCTGGGTTTGGACAAAGTATCAAGGACTTCTGATTAACAATCTGCCATCTTTTCAATGCTGTGCAAAGCCCAGGAAGTAAAAAGGGCAGTCAGATTAACCTTCATTAACCTTGTATGCTTAAGGTTGCAGCTCTTATATAAATAGAATATCAAGATAAATTACTGGAAGTCAGTGTTCTGCCAGAAAAACAGTATCAACCTTTTTTGCAGGCATACAGCTTTAACTGTTGTAAAGTATGTTAACTCTATGTGCTATATTGTAAGTTTATGTCCCTCAAGCAGATGGCACTCTAATTACTCATAGTTGTAATAGACTTTTCTCTCCACCCATCATGCAACCTCCTAAGAAAAGCTAAAGTCAGATAAAC
>NW_011315523.1:0-516 GCF_000146605.3 Meleagris gallopavo | reverse complement strand
TATACAAAGCAGTTAACACCAAATCATTTATAAGCTCCTTGCAGAATAAAATTATAATCAACTTGGTAAGTTAACCAAATGTTAGTAGAAAAAAAAGTCTAAAAAAATCCTAATGAAAAATGAAAATGCAAAGTCAAGTATATACCACCACGCTGAGGAAAATAGCATTATAAATATAAGAGCAGATGGGAAACAGTTGTTTAGGCAATTAATATGTAGGAAAAGTATCTGGAAATAGAGCTGGAGCAGAGTATAGCAGCATATATTACTTTAAGAGAGAAAGAGACTGATGGAAGAGTATTCCATTTTGAAAACAAAAGGAAAAGAATGGAAAATCATCCAAAGAAAAAAGACTGAAATAGGCCACAATTAGTATGAGAGAAAAGTTTCTGATGGGATACAATAATACCATTCCAAAGCTTAAAGGCTTATGAAGGACACCATTAATTGCCACTTCTACCTTCAATATTCACAAGAAACAGTTTGATCTGCAGAAAAGACAGTGTAATTAAAATA
>NW_011315522.1:0-373 GCF_000146605.3 Meleagris gallopavo | reverse complement strand
AGGAAAAGCAGCCCCTGGCACCTGCTGGAACCCAGTAACAAATGGTGGTTATCGTTCCACTATGGAATATTTATCCACAATTTACCTAGAGACACGCTTGATTCTTTGGAGATTAATGGAGCTTCACTGTCAATAACTCAGTCCCTCCTCAAGGCTATTCTTTCTCCATCTCCACTTTACAGGAAACAGTATTTCATTTATCCAGATTACTGTAACAACAGGAGAATAAATGACTTTTTTAGCATCCAACCAGAACGCTGCAGTGCCATTCCTCTCCCTTCAAAGAGGCAACATAGTACAGCCATTATCTTTTGAGTGATTTTGTCTGTTTTCCTTTGAGAACTTAGTGGAGTGGTGTTTGTTGTTTGATTTT
>NW_011315519.1:0-507 GCF_000146605.3 Meleagris gallopavo | reverse complement strand
AGGGTCCGTCCGATGAACCGGTGTTCGTTGTCCAGTCGGGTGTGTGTGTGTATATTGACATTTTTCTTCATCGAAGTCTCGCAATCAGGCATCCCGGTCTCATGATTCAGGGTGCGTGATTTTGTACCGCGCCCGCAACTCAGTACGACAGATTTGTAGACCACGGAGATTCTTGGGTTTTGCTCTAGGTCCCGTTTTTCTAGTTGTGCTGTTTTAATTCGATTAATTGGGTGCAGTCAAAAGTACTATTGCGATCAGTGACATCAAGATTAATAAATAAAAATTGGAAGAAATAGAATTGGGGTCCGTTGCAATCCAAATTCTTCAATAATGCTATAATTTAAAGCTAGTCTAAATGCAAATGAGGGTTACTTTAGACACAAGTATCGATTGTGATTTATAAGGGCTTGTTGAAGTTCTCAAGATAAGCAAAGAATTTCGATGTCCACAACTAGATACGATTGCTAAAGAATAAAACATTTCACCAACATTTTGTATACCAATGTC
>NW_011315514.1:0-339 GCF_000146605.3 Meleagris gallopavo | reverse complement strand
AAGGAAAAGAAAAAAAAGTGTTTTTCCTACACTAAATGCAGACAAGTGTGAAAAACTTACCTCTTGATCACAGATCCTGTTTTTAACATTAATACCTGTTTTGAGGAAAATTACTGTCTCTGGACACTAGACATAAACTAGTCAAACTAAAAGATACAGACAAACTAAGGATATACTATAAGATCTGAGATAGAATACCTCAAGTAGCTTATTTTTTCTGTATGTCTTCTGTGATGTTATAGAAAATTGTCCTTTCTACCTGAAAATGTTAGATGTGTTAGGGTCTCATGGTATAGACAAGAGAAGTTGTTAAGAATGTATTATGACTGAAATCTCTTT
>NW_011315511.1:0-301 GCF_000146605.3 Meleagris gallopavo | reverse complement strand
GAAGAAGAAGAAGAAGAAGAAGAAGAAGAAGAAGAAGAAGAAGAAGTAAGAAGAAGAAGAAGAAGAAGAAGAAGAAGAAGAAGAAGAAGAAGAAGAAGAAGAAGAAGAAGAAGAAGAAGAAGAAGAAGAAGAAGAAGAAGAAGAAGAAGAAGAAGAAGAAGAAGAAGAAGAAGAAGAAGAAGAAGAAGAAGAAGAAGAAGAAGAAGAAGAAGAAGAAGAAGAAGAAGAAGAAGAAGAAGAAGAAGAAGAAGAAGAAGAAGAAGAAGAAGAAGAAGAAGAAGAAGAAGAAGAAGAAGAAGAA
>NW_011315510.1:0-425 GCF_000146605.3 Meleagris gallopavo | reverse complement strand
ACGGACGTTCAAGAAACATAACTCTCTTGAAGCCTTTGAGGCCTCTAAAGCCTATGAGGCCTAGCAGACGATCATATGCTTCTCGGCATAGGATACCGCATTCTTGTGGTTCTGAGGTTTCTCTAAGAGGCGTTCATTTCGAGCTATTACCGATTACTCAGACATGGGAAGTTTCTACTGGGGATTTAGTATATTATTGATCAACTTATCAGGCGGCTGAGGCGGCCTATCTGCGGATCTGGTCCAAGATTGTCTTCAAAGTATGGATAGATTTGACCTCTGGAGCCCAAGTTTTAACAGAAAATTGTCAGGTTTTGATTTCTTCGTCAATTTCGTCGTGGTCCTGTGGTCTTGCGCTCAGAGTTTGGTCCCTATTCGGCGTTCTTGCTTTGCTCCAGAAACGAGATGATGTTCTGAAAGCCATA
>NW_011315508.1:0-407 GCF_000146605.3 Meleagris gallopavo | reverse complement strand
TTAATTTTAAGAAACTTTACTAAAGTCTCTGGTCTAGTAATCCAAATGCAGAGACTGCGTTTTCCTTTAAAGAAGAAATTGAATCAGATGAAAGGATACAGTTTAAGTGCTAAGATCATTAAATGCCTTCCTATTGCCTTCATCAGCAACTGGTAAAAGTAGTCCTTACTAGCATTAAAACATGTTGTCCTGTTTAATATGAAATAAAACAGAAGACCTGTGCCCACAGGATGTCCAGGTGATGACGTCCTAATACAGAAGTAGAATATAACGTAACATCTTTCTGCTTTCACTACTTTTTGACTAGTTTTAGTAAACTTTTGACTTTCTTTTTGTCTTAAAGCAAACTAAAAATATAAGATTTAAACAGAACTTACTGCCACAGCATGAGACATACTGACTAAAAA
>NW_011315505.1:0-478 GCF_000146605.3 Meleagris gallopavo | reverse complement strand
AATCTCTTGCAGGTGGGAGACATCGTTTGTGTTATTGATATGCCACCAAAGGAGCTGACCCCCTGGTGGAGAGGCAAGCATGGCTTCCAGGTAGGCACCAGCTTCAGACTTGAGCATGCCACTTCAGTAAAGGCAGGAATCTCAGCTTAGAGCTGCTCTGCCTGCACAGGATGGCTTCTGCACGTCAAAGGTTTCCCTGTGTCAGTGCCAGAGGACCTTGCCTTTGGCTGCAAATGTAGAAAAATTATTATTACCTTTATGCAGGCCATTGTCTGCTGGGTAGTCTTACGGAGCGCCAGGCAAGCATGTTCCAAGGAAAATGTTATGTTGCTTTTGGTTTAACAGTTCAGACGTGGGAAATGCTGCATGCAATAGTTGGCCTCTCTTTCTGTCCTTGTTACAGGTGGGATTTTTCCCTGGCGAGTGTGTGGAACTGATTACTAACCAAGTTCCCGAGGCTCTCGTCAACCTCAGTGCC
>NW_011315503.1:0-465 GCF_000146605.3 Meleagris gallopavo | reverse complement strand
ATATGCAAGCATCAGTTACAAACCAGCTGATGTAAGGTAATTTGTTGGAGGAGATAGTTGTTTCTGACAGGAACCCCTGGAGTAAGAGGACCCAAGCAATCATTTGGCTAGCTTGGCTACATTATTTTTAACACTGGCTAGTCCTAGAACTTCGAGGACTTAGCTGCAGAATTAACATGAGTTTGAGATGAGTTAAGCACTCAGTGCTCACAGATCTCAGTGGGAACCACTGGAATGAAATCCAATCTACTGTTGGAGAGAGGAAGGCTAAGGATTAATTTCCATGTTGGTTACTTATCTCCTAGATGGGTTACCATGAGATGCATTCCACTACTCACATTTATCTACCTTTTCCTTTCAATATATTTCTAGATAGAGTACAAAGTTCTAGAGGTGAATCTGCCAAAGACCACAAAACATTTTACATAGCATAGTGATAAACTGTAATTTAACCCTTCTATCATT
>NW_011315501.1:0-332 GCF_000146605.3 Meleagris gallopavo | reverse complement strand
CGGCTTCATCATTTCCCGGTGACTGTAGGGGCTGATGACCAGAAACATGGTAGACACGTACAGTCCTGGGTTTTGACTGTATTCCATCTGTCTGACCACATGTCCTTGCCCCAGATCGGCCGGGCATGGATAGTCCATTCTTGGGTGGCCCACTGTGCAATCCACAGAGTGAGCCCTCGGTACACAGCCCAACTATCCGTACAGCTGTTCAGGATACCATCACCGGGTTCCTTAGTTATAACCATCCACACGGCTCGCAGTTCTGCCCATTGGCTGAAGGTGGCTCAGATTCTTTACCCACCCCTGAATCGGCAGAGTGCTCTTGACTATAA
>NW_011315499.1:0-471 GCF_000146605.3 Meleagris gallopavo | reverse complement strand
CATACCAGCTGAAGATCTGGCTTACTACTTTATCATAGTGTGGTTCCAAACTTTCTTGTTCAATTTTAGAATCAAATTATTCTATCTTTGGGTTTTTTTCCCCTGTGTTTCTTGTTTGTTTTGTTTAGAAAACTATTGCTCAAGTACTTAGTTCATCTTCACAGAAATGATTATGTTGCTGCAGAAAGGTGTGTGAGGGAAAGCTACAGGTAAGTCTGCCTAATACTTTATAACTTTGAGTGTTTCATTAATGTAGATTTATTATGAAATGGGCTGGAATGGGCTGCCTAGGAAGGTGGTGGAGTCACTGACCCTGGAGGTGTTCAAGGAAGGCTTGGATTTTGTGTTAAGGAACATGGTTTAGTGAGTCCTATTGGTGATTGGAGGATGGTTGGACCGGATGATCTTGAAGGTCTTTCCAATCTTGGTGATTTTGTTGAAAGACCAATGGAAGCCTTCTCTGTCAACAAA
>NW_011315495.1:0-475 GCF_000146605.3 Meleagris gallopavo | reverse complement strand
GTCCTGTGAGCACAGCTGAATACGGAGCAAGACTAGAAGAGCTGTTCCGCACATCCATCGGCCTCTAGTCCCTGCTGCAGACGCGTAACTGGGCGAGATGTCAGGAGGTTTTAAGCATTTTAGAGCAGCTGTTCTCCTTTAGTGTGCTGGGGCAGCTTCAAACCGCATCTCCAGAACAAAGCTGCCTGAGCAAGTTGCTCAGCAGAGGATTCCCCCTACATGTTCATTGAGATTATTTATAACTTCATACTCACGGTGTTGCAGCATATGCTCTTTGCCACACTTCATTCTCCCTGATGCCAACTGAGTTAGTATTTTTTTTTCCTCTTTTATCATACAACTGCTTACAGATCTGTAATGTTTGAAAGTTTCTATGGTAGCTGGGAAAGTTCCCACGTCTAGGTAGAAAGGCAACATTTGTACAAGGTTGCCTGTGATTACGGGGCAGGGAGTCACAGACCAGACAGCCTCCAAA
>NW_011315491.1:0-560 GCF_000146605.3 Meleagris gallopavo | reverse complement strand
AGTAACATCAGTATAACAGCAGAGTTCATCTGGGACTGTGGGTCAGACAAAATAGCTGTGTAGACCAAAAAAGAAAAAGATAAGTTAAAGTGGAAAGTGCCTGTAAAACTTTTGTATTTTTTATTTTTTCCCCTCTTCTGAATAAATATTATTTTTATGGCAGCTTTGCCCAAAGTATACATTCACAAAGATCATAACTGATCCTTGCTTCCCAGCTTTCAAGGACAATACCCTAGTATTCCTGTATTTGACTTTTATATCTGTTAGAAAAATCCTTTTATAGCTCTTTCATAATTTGCAATGTGGGATTAGATACCTGAATTGTATTAAACTTTGAAACTTGAAGTATTTCACTTACTTTGTATTGAGAAAATAACTGATTTATAGGAAGAGCATTTTCTCCTAGAATAAAGTGAGTTGTTTGATTTTTAACATAGAAGATCAAAAGTTACTAGTAGTCCTACATTTGGTAATGAACCTGTTCTTGAGGATTGTATTCTACCTTTGCGTCCCTCTTTCATGGTTTTTATTTAACAGGTCTTCATGGAAGCTCTGGAAAA
>NW_011315488.1:0-373 GCF_000146605.3 Meleagris gallopavo | reverse complement strand
TAACACTCACTCCCATCACCAAGAACAAGGCATACTCCAAAGGAAGCGCTCCCCAGGTTCAGATGCTGCCCCTACTCTTCCCAGCCCTTCAATGGGATCAGGGAGGGGTGGAGCCTGGCTCTGCCCCACTCCACAGCCAAACTGCCCCCAGCTGTGCTCGCAGGGCTGCACCCCGCCCCAGGTGCAGGTTCCACAAAAACAGGAGGGCAAGGGAATGCCCAGGCAAAGGCAAGGGCCAAGAGAACATGGAAGGAAATGCCAAGGATGACGGCCCAGACAATACGGCAGGGAACGCCAAAACTGAATGCCGACATGAATGTGGCAACACAAAGCCAAGGGGTCATTAGGCCAACAGAATGGGGCAAGGAACACA
>NW_011315487.1:0-436 GCF_000146605.3 Meleagris gallopavo | reverse complement strand
CTGTCCACTCGTCTATCCCACACTTCCTCAGCTGTGTTATAAGGATGTCGTGGCAGACAGTATCAAAGGCCTTTCTAAAATCAAGGTAGACTGCATCTACCGCTCGTGCACAGTGCGCAGTGAGCGGTGAGGGTCTCCTCCTGGTGGCCGTGGGATGCAGAATCCTCATCTTCCCCGCGGAGGCTCGCAGTCTTTCTCCCTGTTCACTTCTGACCCTGCGGGAGGGGCAGCCCCCCCAGCCCCGTTTCAGCTCGCCCTGCGGACATCGAATCGCCTCGCTGCCAGGCGTCCTCGGGCTGTTCTCCAACCCTTCTGTTTGCGGCCTTCGGCCCCTCCTTATCCCACACCCGGAGTCTGCCATCCCTTATTTTTTCTGTCATTCTTGCTCCTACAAGCTGTCTCTAACTCCTCCCTCTCCCCCCAGCCTTAGTCCCTG
>NW_011315479.1:0-330 GCF_000146605.3 Meleagris gallopavo | reverse complement strand
CTCAGGCATAGGAACCATGGTGCAGGGACTCAAAAAGAATTAGCCAAGCAGATAAAGAAAAGCCAACAGTAAAAACCAATATGATGCCAGCTCTACAGATGCAACAACGGGGTGACCTACAGGTTTACTTCATACCTCATCTTCAATCAAAGAGCGTCCATACTCCTTCGCCCCACTTCTTCAGAAGCAAACAGCATGCCTGAGCATAAAGTTCTGCCAAGAGGAAGCAGAGACAGAGCCACAGCACCGTACCAGGAAAACCAGCCATCTAGCAGCAGCTGTGGACCAGCAGCTAGCTGTGGACCAGCAGGCACCTGTCCCCACACCCAC
>NW_011315477.1:0-416 GCF_000146605.3 Meleagris gallopavo | reverse complement strand
AAAATATGTATACTTGAGACACATATCAGTGGCCCTTTTTTTGTTTAGGTTCTAAAGAAGTAAAAAAAAGAAGTATTAAAGAGTTATACATGATACATTGCATTCATCTTGCCATCTTGCTGTTGTGAAGATTACAGAGTCGTCTGCTGGAGGGTAGTCTGGACTGTAGGATATTGAGTAGTCAGCATGGGTTCACCAAGGGGAGGTCGTGCTCGACCAACTTGGTGGCCTTCTATGATGCTGTCACATGCTGGGTAGATGGGGGAAGAGCGGTAGATGTAATCTACCTTGATTTTAGAAAGGCATTTGATACTGTCTCCCACGACATCCTTATAACAAAGCTGAGGAAGTGTGGGATAGACGAGTGGACAGTGAGGTGGGTTGAGAACTGGCTGACTGGCAGAGCGCAGAGGGTC
>NW_011315474.1:0-410 GCF_000146605.3 Meleagris gallopavo | reverse complement strand
ATCCAAATGATGGGCACTGATCATCAGGTAAGACCCCAGATTGGTAATGAAAATAATCTTCTGCTCCCTGCCCCTGAGAACTTAGATCCTGGCACCCATAGAATGAAATGGGCCTTGGAAGGTGCAGGTAGGATCCAGGTGGTGTGGCCTACTTGCACCTTGGGGGAGATGGTTGGAGATGGGAGGCTCAGTAGTCCCTCCAGTAATAGGTACATGACCTACTGATGTTGTGGTCAACACTCCGATTTTCATTGCTAAAGGGACTCCCATCGTGTCCCTGTGGCAGATCAGGACACCCCCTTTGGTGCCTGATATTATGATGCAGCCGCAAACATCCAGCCAGAAAGTGTGGTACAGGCAGCCAGGACGTGCCCCTGTACAAGCGGAAGTGTTGACCCAGGATAGAAACA
>NW_011315473.1:0-493 GCF_000146605.3 Meleagris gallopavo | reverse complement strand
TCAAGCGGAAGGAATAGAAATTTGCTTGCGAGAATAAATTTCCTTTCTGAAACAGTGAGAGAGGTCATGATCTTTTGAATTTCTTGCAGGCAAATAGGATTGGAAAGCACCTAATACTTACCTGGAAGCAGTGGGATCGTCCTGCACTCCCTGGGGTCAGGGTTTTGAGTGCTGCTTCCCTTCTAGAATCTTTTGGAGCTGGTTGTTACTGCCCAGGGCATGGAATGGTCCAGGTAGAGATGGCTGGAGCAGGTTGTCGTGGCCAGGTGGCAAAGGTGTTGGACTAGAAATCTGTTGGGATGCTCCATGCAGGTTTGAATCCTGCCAACTATGTGGGATGCAGTTCTCTTTTCTCTACATGCAGTGACCGCACCACAACCATGCTGGCACACTGAAGAGCTCAGAGGGCTGGGATCAGGGACACAGAGGCTAGTTGGACGCTGGTAGCTAGCCTTGTTACCCACTGGTTGTTACTTGGTCCGGTTCCTGTTTC
>NW_011315471.1:0-486 GCF_000146605.3 Meleagris gallopavo | reverse complement strand
CCTGCCAGCAGTATCCTTAGACGATAAGGAACGTGGGGCGAACCGTGGGAAGGAAGAGGCTCCTTGCTGGTGCCCCACGGCTTCATTAGTGGTGTTAGCAGCAGGACGCTGCAGCCAGGAGGGCTTGGGACGCAGCACGGGAGCTCCTCAAGCCTTGATATTAAACTAACTCCATGCACCGCGTGCCTGTGTCCCCAGGAGGTCTGCTACCTGTGTCTACAGCAAGAGCAACGTCGCCTGCAGGCAGCCATGCTGGAGGAGAAGGAAAAGAAAGAAAGGGCTGAGCGGGCAGAGCTGCAGGACTGGCAGGCCAGGATGGCAGCCCTCAGCCAGGTAGGGGGATCTTGGCCCCACCAGCAGTGGTGTGGGCACGGGGCTGTGCAAGGCACAGATGCTTTTTTCCACAAACACAAAAGAAAGAAGCTCATTCCTCTGGCTTCAGGGCCAGAAAAATGCAGCCCTTGACAAGCTATGTGCTTGTCAGAG
>NW_011315461.1:0-346 GCF_000146605.3 Meleagris gallopavo | reverse complement strand
CAGTAAGGAAAAAATAAGGGGAAAAAAAAAGACAAAGAAAACCAATGACATCCAAATCAACATAGAAGGCATTTTTAGATTTTTAATAAAAATATAAGAGAAAAAAAAAAAAAGACAAAGCAAAGCAACGACATCCAAAGCAAAACAATACAAAACAAACAAACAAAACAAAACAAAAACCCCAAAAGCAAAGAAAAATAAAACAATAAAAAAAAACCAGTAGAAAAGCACAGAAAAAAAAAGAAATGCAAAGAAAAATCAAAACCATACAGTGCAATATCATGGCAAAGTAAAGCATTCAAACAGGGAAAGTGAAAGGAAAAAAAGCCAACTAAAGCTGAACAGA
>NW_011315460.1:0-369 GCF_000146605.3 Meleagris gallopavo | reverse complement strand
TGCTTTCTTTCTAGAGCTGTGTAGCTCTGCTTTTCTGGAGGATCTCAAGCTGGATGGCTGTCATTAATAGGGCTATGTGCTAATTGCATCCATGCGGTGTTTTTTTAAGGGTCATTGTGTGCATCCTTGTTGTGTTTTAAATTATGTTCTGCGTCTCTTCTGATTTCATTTTGCAGCCTGATGGAGTTGAAGGATTGCCTGGGCTCCTCCAGTCAGTGGTGTGAGATGTGTCCAGCAGGTAATGAACATCATGCACCCCATGTTGGTGCGCTGCTTGTATGCAGGTAGGTTTGCGATGTGATCCGACTCCCCCATGCTGACCATCCACAGCTAGATCAAGTTGCTCAGAGTCTGAGCCAGGCTCACCTT
>NW_011315459.1:0-356 GCF_000146605.3 Meleagris gallopavo | reverse complement strand
AATGTGTAACCGCAAGGGAACTTGATGTTGAGGGAGTGCAGTCAGTAATTCCTAGTGCGTGTGTTTATATTTTGTTTGTCTATATTAAGCATGATGTAGTGATGTGGAATAAGGGGTGGAATGTCATGGTTTCATGATTTTTCATTATCGGTATTCCACATCATAACATCATGCAATGTACTGGGGGTTTGACTGCTGATGCTCAAGTTCCGGGTGCCTGTCCAGCGGAGAAGAGCAGCTACGTTTCCCCAGGGGGCTTTGCGGTCAGCGAGGAGATATAACTCCCGGCAAGGTCACCTGATGCTCTCTTCTCTGCCTGCGCTGCTTCGCTTGCGCTTCTCTGCCTGCGCTGCTTC
>NW_011315456.1:0-410 GCF_000146605.3 Meleagris gallopavo | reverse complement strand
CCCTAGCTAAAAAACAGAGAGAGCAGATCCACAATAGGAAGGAGAAAAAAAAGAAAAAAATACACTCACTCCATCACCAAAGACAAGGCATACTCCAAAGGAAGCACTCCCCAGGTTCAGATGCTGCCCCTACTCTTCCCAGCCCTTACATGGGATCAGGGAGGGGTGGAGCCTGGCTCTGCCCCACTCCACAGCCAAACTGCCCCCAGCTGTGCTCGCAGGGCTGCACCCCGCCCCAGGTGCGGGTTCCACAAAAACAGGAGGGCAAGGGAATGCCCAGGCAAAGGCAAGGGCCAAGAGAACATGGAAGGAAATGCCAAGGATGACGGCCCAGACAATACGGCAGGGAACGCCAAAACTGAATGCCGACATGAATGTGGCAACACAAAGCCAAGGGGTCATTAGGCCAA
>NW_011315450.1:0-482 GCF_000146605.3 Meleagris gallopavo | reverse complement strand
GAGGAGAATCTGTACTCTATACACAGTAGATAAATATCACACAGTTGGAATACATTACTTCATACAGGCTCCCAAATTTCCTGTTGTGGTATTTTATTTCCCATGACATGTGTAAAGATTTAGTACTCATTTCAGATGTTTTTTCAATATAGGTTGTTCTGAAAGGAATGCTTCCTCTTTATATCCAAGGAGACCACAGATGTGAAGAGCACAATAACACTAAGTCATAGAGCAAATTCTCAGCTTCAAAATGCTGTTTTTCAACATAGTCACCATCAGTAGTCTGTCTAGGTTCCAGGAAATCTGGAAAGATCACCTCTTTCTCATCCCAAAAGACAGTGCACATCACAGTGCATACTTCTTTGTTCAATGAGGAATTCACATGTCACCACTACATGGTCTGCAGTTTTGATTATGTGAGTGCCAAACAAGAAATTCTTCCAGATGCCCTTCTACTACAGCAGAATGATAAGTGTTAGGTG
>NW_011315447.1:0-388 GCF_000146605.3 Meleagris gallopavo | reverse complement strand
CTATGTGCTATTTGCATCCATGCGGTTGGGTGTTTTTTAAGGGTCATTGTGTGCATCCTCGTTTGTGTTTTTAAATGATGTTCTGCGTCTCTTCTGATTTCATTTTTCAGCCTGATGGAGTTGAAGGATTGCCTGGGCTCCTCCAGTCAGTGGTGTGAGATGTGTCCAGCAGGTAATGAACATCATGCACCCCATGTTGGTGCGCTGCTTGTACGCAGGTAGGTTTGCGATGTGATCCGACTCCCGCATGCTGACCATCCACAGCTAGATCAAGTTGCTCAGAGTCTGAGCCAGGCTCACCTTGAAAGGGCCAGCACATCCACCATGTCTCTGGCAACCTGTGCCACTGCCTCAGCACCCTCACTGTACAAGACATTTTCCTTAGATT
>NW_011315442.1:0-451 GCF_000146605.3 Meleagris gallopavo | reverse complement strand
GGTGAGCCTGGCTCAGACTCTGAGCAACTTGATCTAGCTGTGGATGGTCAGCGATGGGGGAGGTCGGATCACATCGCAAACCTACCTGCATACAAGCAGCGCACCAACATGGGGTGCATGATGTTCATTACCTGCTGGACACATCTCACACCACTGACTGGAGGAGCCCAGGCAATCCTTCAACTCCATCAGGCTGCAAAATGAAATCAGAAGAGACGCAGAACATAATTTAAAACACAACAAGGATGCACACAATGCCCTTAAAAAACACCGCATGGATGCAATTAGCACATAGCCCTATTAATTACAGCCATCCAGCTTCAGATCCTCCAGAAAAGCAGAGCTCACAGCTCTGAAATCAAGCAGGAATCACTCACCCCATTCTAAGGGCTCACCCCACACCCCAAAGGAAGCAGTCTCCAGATTCAGATGCTGCTCTTACACCTAGCAG
>NW_011315439.1:0-520 GCF_000146605.3 Meleagris gallopavo | reverse complement strand
CCAGGGGGAATGAAAAAAAACGATACATTAGATTACAGGTCTCACGGGTTCGCTGGATTGCTGGGCTCGAGTGTTACACAACATTAGAAGGGAATGGAAAACTAAACATCCTCGCTGAAAGACTCCTCTAATTAGACAGTCTGCGCAAAGGGACCAACTAAAGATCGGGTTTGCAATCAGACTCTCGACAGAAGCCTCGACTGCAATTTCTTCATAAAGCCCTATCAATAACATCCACCCGAAGTAAGATAATCGATAAGGAAAATTCATTAGCGGAAGCGGGTGCGTTCCTCAGCGGACGCATTATGAGCAGAATACTGACTAATGGTTAGCAATTACTCTCTTTCAGCCGCGACTATATTCGAAATGATTTCCTTTAAACCATAATGCAAACTATTTAACGAGCGTCTGCCGGCCGGCGACAAGCAGAGCTAAATGAGCGGGAAATAATTCTAATAATAGAAGCCAATATAAATTGCCACCGTTCAGACCCTTCGCACATTTGTTATCTATCTATCTG
>NW_011315437.1:0-358 GCF_000146605.3 Meleagris gallopavo | reverse complement strand
ATAAAAGATCTTAGACAAACATTTGAAATTGGAACAGGATATGGAGATGTTAATGCCTGGGTAGAATGGATTAAGTATACTGTCCAGAGTCTCAACCATAGCAATTGCTACGCTTGTGCATCTGGACGGCCTATAGGCTCAGGTGGTGCCCTTTTCTCTGGGATGGACCAAGGATCCCCAGGGGATGCAATGCATAATTGCCCTGTACCAGGAGAAAACCGCATGGGGAAATGAAACCTGCAAATCTCTCTCTCTTGTTCCCTCCAATGTCTGATACAGATGTCCGGATCCCTCCTGCATTCTCCACAGCCATAGGTAACCATACAGCCTGCCTCTCACGGCAGGGTGTGAAGGCTAC
>NW_011315432.1:0-513 GCF_000146605.3 Meleagris gallopavo | reverse complement strand
AGTGAGTGCGTTCGACTGGCAAGGAGTCGAACTTTGCTGAACCGACCAGTTAAACCACTGTTTGTGACCATGCAAAACCTAACCTACACCACCACGGTCGTGCGACCGATGGGCGAATGTGTGGCCAGTGTCTCGGTGTATCGCGGAACACGGTTGCAGCTGCGGTCGACCGTTGCAGCCAACCGTTGGGGTTAATCAAGCGGTGCGGGACGTGGTCGCGTGAGGCAGCGTGTGAACGGCAGAGATTGATTCAACAGTTTCACCCTGCCCGGCTGACAGGGAACGGGGATTAAATTGTGGCTGTATGTGCGTCGGATGGCCGGAACAGTGTCTTGCAGTTAGTTTAACCAGCGCTGCGGTTCATGTGGAGAGCACATCAAAACTTAATGTTGCTTACCGCGTCATGTTGTGACGTAGGGATATTGATGTCGTCAATGTTGAACAATCCAGATAATGGTAGGATAATTAAGCCGTACACCTTTATCAATCGTTACGGGAAACAGTTTTCAGCGG
>NW_011315431.1:0-445 GCF_000146605.3 Meleagris gallopavo | reverse complement strand
CAAACAATTAATGCAGTTAATGTAAAGACAAACAATCACATTATACTCTAAAAGTAACTATATCTCAATAACTACATTTCAAGTTCATAAAATGATTTTCATTTCCCTGTTTACAAGTTGCATTCATTTGCGTGAAAATTTCAGTTTCATCAGTGCAGTCTGTTCTACTTGCCACTGTGGGCTGGGCACTTTCTGTTTTTCTGTAATGAATTCAAGAGTCTACTCCTGCCACCTTGATAGCAGTGTGCGTTGTCAGTAGTACTTGATATGGTCCTTTCCACTTGTCCTGTAGTGATTCAGAGCTCCAAGTCCATAGATACACCCACTCACCATGTTGGAATGGATGTGCTGCGACTTCCAGAGTTGTTGGTGCCACTGGAGCCACAAACCTGTGGATAGAAGATAGGACTTTTCCCAAAGAGATGACATTCTCTTAGTTTTAGTT
>NW_011315425.1:0-369 GCF_000146605.3 Meleagris gallopavo | reverse complement strand
CTCTAGATCGATTGCCCTTTTCAGTGTTCAGTGCAGAAACAACACTTTCACTTTCACATCCGGGTGGCTGAAATCCCCCTTCAGGACAAGAGCCCACGAGCGCGACACCCCATCCAGCTGACGCAAGAAGGCCTCGTCAACAGGCTCCCCCTGATCAGGTGGCTTGTAGCAGACCCCAACCACTCGATGCCCTTTGCTGGACCGATCCCTGATTTTCACCCCCAAGCTCCTGTGGTGGTTTTGTGATTTTTCTTGTCGGTATCCCACACCATAACATCGTGGAAAGCAGTGGGCGTTAAAGAGTTCACGTTCTGGTTCTGTGGACTGCCTCTTTGGGGCATTTTGGTTCTCGGAGGAGAGGGGAGGGGA
>NW_011315424.1:0-371 GCF_000146605.3 Meleagris gallopavo | reverse complement strand
CTCTCTCTCCGTTCCTCTCCTCTCCTTCCTTCTCTCTCCTTCCTTTCCCTCTCCCTCTCTCTCTCTTTCAGAGGGTCTTCACGGGAGGGTTTTGTCATACAGCCAAATTTCTCATTTAACCGTTTCAGCTTTTCTGCACAAGCTGCTTTTCTTTGTTCTTCCATTCTTCTTTCTTCCTCCTCGCGGCGCTTACGGGCTCGCTCAACTGCAGCAGATATCTCTGACTGCTGTCTTCTCCTCTGTTTCCAGATTTCATCTTCATCTGGTACTGGTTTAGGAGGAAAGGGTCCCTGCCTTCCAGGTCCTAGTTGGCGATCAGGAGGAGGAGGATGCTGTAGTATTAAAATCAGTGAGTCAGCTATGGCATGATT
>NW_011315422.1:0-392 GCF_000146605.3 Meleagris gallopavo | reverse complement strand
GGATGTGGTGCTCGGAGATCTGATTCAGCAGAGGGCTGCTGGAGTTAGGGGTACTGCGGTTAGGCTGCGGTTGGACTTGATGATCCTTGAGGTCCCTTCCAACCTGGGTAATTCTGTGAATAGTTACAGGCAAAGCTGAAACAACAGTCAAAGTAGTCTGTTGCACCTTTCTTCCAAAATTTCAGACCTCAAGTACTATGGACTAATGCTTTCCACACTGGATATCTGTATCAGACTGAACTTCTTGGGAAACTTCAGTTAGAGTGACTCATCTGGCTAAACGTTCCAATATAGAGTGTCTTCCTTTAATGGAAAAACCAGCTGACAGAAGGATTTGGATTATTTTCTTCCCTTTCTCAAAAAATTCCTCTGCTGTGTTGCCCCACACAGTA
>NW_011315421.1:0-415 GCF_000146605.3 Meleagris gallopavo | reverse complement strand
GATTGAGAGTGATGAAGTGTCTGAATAAAGAAAGGAAGCAGAAGGAATAGACATTACTGGATTCTATCAGACGCCAATATTCATTTGAAAACATACTGGACACGTAGAGTAAAAAGCAACACAGGATCAACCTGCAACTATTTATTCCGCTATGTCAGTGATGGTAGCTATTATACAAACTCTATGTATTTCTAATAAAAAAACCACAAATTCCTCCTCCAGTGTGCAACCAAATTAAGTTCATTTATGAGTTTAGGTAGAAAAAAAGACTTCTGCTGGTCTCGGTAACACAGCTACAAAAGCACTGTACAGGATATTCGCAGATATGGCGTAAGCCAAAGTTTGGAACAGAACACTTCCTTTGTTGATTCTGCTTTTGTTGGTGTACATTACCATAGCTTTGATTATGGCAGTA
>NW_011315419.1:0-461 GCF_000146605.3 Meleagris gallopavo | reverse complement strand
TTGTTTTGTTCTCCATTCTGTCCTAGCTTTTTCAGCTACTTTTGTAATGGCTGAAACACAAGCTCGCAGAGGTAATTCAAGTCTTGAAGTTTATTAACCAATTCACTTATAAGGGGTCTTCTTTCCCCTCTGCCATACATTGCTGCAAATGTGCTGGCGTACCTTTCTGGTGCGGTCTTTGTGAATGTACGCCACATGTTTGGTGTACACCTGACTCTCTCGGGATCATGCTCTTGGTCTGGCTCGTCAGGAATGAAATCGGGGCTATGTAGCATTTCCACCACAGCATATTCTCTTAAATAACAGATGCCTTCTTCCATATCAGCCCATTTCTTTTTCTCAGGCATCAGATCATCTTTGAAGGGGTATCTTTCTTTTACAGCTAACAACATCCGCTTCCAGAGGGTAAAGGCCTGGTTCTGGCATGTACTAATACCTCTGTCAATGGCTGAGTCCCTAGC
>NW_011315416.1:0-474 GCF_000146605.3 Meleagris gallopavo | reverse complement strand
AACATTTAGGTAATTTATATTTACACAAGACTTCAAATAAAGTTTCATTTGTTAAATCCACATACCTTGCCTTTCAAAAATTTTCCAATAAAGAATTTCCCACAAAACAGCATTTCCAGGTAGTGGCCTTTCAGTATATTAAGGGGGACTATAAGAAAGAAGGCAACATTATTTAGCAGGGTCTGTTATGATAGGGCTTGGGGAAATGATTTCAACTAAAAAAGGGGAGACAACAAAAAGTGCTTTACAATAAGGGTAATGAGGCACTGAAACAAGTTGCTCAGAGAGGTCATGAAAGTCCCGTCCTTGGAGACACTCAAGGCCAGGCTGAACCTTGAGTTCTGCGTTCTCTGAACAACTTGATTTAGCTGTAGGTGTTCCTATTAATTGCAGCAGAATTGGGCTAGATGACCTTTAAGCATCCCATCTAACTGAAATGATTCTATTATTCTGTAATTCTATTACTCGAATCCT
>NW_011315411.1:0-407 GCF_000146605.3 Meleagris gallopavo | reverse complement strand
ACTGGGACAGGGGACAGCAGTCAGCCCTTCGTCCCTCGCCACCACCCTCCCTCGTGCCTCTCTGATGACCCCTACCCACGCCTGCCCTCCTCTCTCTCCCCCATTCTCCCCCCTGTCCCCGTACTCACGTTGCTGTGCCCTGCTCGCTGCCACCAGCCACCAACCTGCAAGGGACACGGTCCTGGTCCCACACAGGGCCACCAACCCCCGTGGCACCACGTCCCCATTGTCACTCACCCAGGATGAGGGCCAGCGCCATTGGTGCCATGAGGCTGCAGCAGCTTGGGGACAGCGCGACTGCAGCAGAGACAGGGGGTGTCAGGAGAAGCAATCTCACTTCCTCTTTGGGCACAGGATGGAGACATGAAGTCTCCACGTCGTGTGATAAATATCCATAATGTCTTATG
>NW_011315410.1:0-417 GCF_000146605.3 Meleagris gallopavo | reverse complement strand
GACTCGGTGGTCGATCGGTGCTTCGCCATGACCGTGTATCTTTGCTTTTTCATGTTGCTGCAGAGGCTTCTGCTGCTGCTGCATGGGTTGATGTTGGTTTCCTCGGTTGGTTTTCCGTGTTGTTTTTCTGTGGTTTCTGCCTTAGTTTCCTGCTCCTTCTGCATTGCAATGCATTGGGCTATTTTTCAGTGATGTTGATTTTTTTCCCCTTCTGTTTCTGTTCTTGGAAGTGCTTTTTCCTTTCCTAAGCGTATTCCCCTCTGTTTGTGAGGATTTCAAGTGCTTTTGCTTTGGTTTCCTTGGCATTTCAGCACTTGGTCCTTCTTTTACTTTTTGTGGTGTTGCTTGGCTTTGGTTTGCTCTTTGGTTTTTCGTTGGCCATCGTGGCCTTGCACTGCTGTTAAATTTTCCTTCTTT
>NW_011315408.1:0-431 GCF_000146605.3 Meleagris gallopavo | reverse complement strand
ATATTCTACTAATGGCCAGAGGAAGTTTATACTCTCTGTTTTGTATGAAGAAATACTGACTTAAGAGATAGAACATCATTTACATCTTGTTCTGAACAAAATACATTTGGGAAAGAGGCTGAATCACAGCACAAAGGTGACCAACTACTGCTGTTTTGAGAATGCCTTTTAGAAATGGCATCACCTCTTTCTACTACACCAGCAGAAAGCATCTTCCTCCTGTCATAGTGAAAATGACAGGGAAATTAAGCGATTCAGATGTCAGAGAAATCTGCTCTAAATATATCTCAAGGGAACAGATCGTATTTGTTTGATATATGCCACTTGTTGTCTCAACATTCTTTATAGTTTAAGTTTTTCTACAAAAACAATGGAGAAGATCCCACTATTCTTTACATCTTGTTTTATGAAAATATTTTTTAACAGGGGTA
>NW_011315407.1:0-349 GCF_000146605.3 Meleagris gallopavo | reverse complement strand
AACAAAGAGCTGGACATAAGCCAGTAGTGTGCACTGCAGCCCAGAAGGCCAACTGTATCCTGGGCTGCATTCAAAGAGGAGCGACCAGCAGGGAGAGGGAGGTTATTGTCCTGAATTGCGCTTCATGGTGCCCACAGAAGGCTGCCTATCCTCTTTGTTCTGTGTCTTGCTTGTCTCTGGTCTTGCACTGTTTTCACTATTACATTCTCTTGTCCTCCTATTTTTGTGTTCCTTGCCCCATTCTCTTGGCCATTCCCCTTGGCTTTGTGTTGCCACATTCATGTCGGCATTCAGTTTTGGCGTTCCCTGCCGTATTGTCTGGGCTGTCATCCTTGGCATTTCCTTCCAT
>NW_011315406.1:0-451 GCF_000146605.3 Meleagris gallopavo | reverse complement strand
TGCCTAATGGAAAGGGACCTTGGTGTGCTGATGGATAGTCAGCTGAATGTGAGCCAGCAGTGTGCCCGGGTGGGCAAGAAAGGCCAATGGCATCCTGGCTTGGATCAGGAACGGAGTGGTGAGCAGGACCAGGGAAGTCATCCTGCCCTGTACTCGGCACTGGTGAGGCCTCACCTCAAATGCTGGGTTCAGTTGTGGGCACCTCAGTACAGAAAGGACGTGGAGGTACTGGAGCAGGTCCAGAGAAGGGCAACGAGGCTGTCAAGGGCTTGGAAAATCAGCCCTATGAGGAGAGGCTGAGGGAGCTGGAGCTGTGTAGTCTGGGGAAGAGGCGGCTCAGAGGAGACCTTATTATTGCTCTCTTTCAGTACCTGAAAGGTGCTTACAGTGAGAGCAGGGTAGGTCTCTTCTCACTGGTGACAGGTGACAAGACGAGGGGAAATGGCCAAGG
>NW_011315404.1:0-475 GCF_000146605.3 Meleagris gallopavo | reverse complement strand
CCACCGCCTCGTCGTCGCACGGATCGTCCGGTCAAAAGTTACCATCGAGCGATCGTTCCAAGCACAAAACATCATCCTCATCCCGGTCTCACAACAGCAGCACGTCGACTGGCAGTTCCCAGTCGAAATCTTCTGGCGTGGTGCATCATCGCACGAGCTCGCTCAAACATGGGCAATCGCGCGAAACGTCTGCACAACCGGCGCTACCACCACAACACGCCCAACAGCAGCAAATGATGATGCCGAACAGCAATGCCGATATGCTGGGCGCGCAATTTCCCAGCGAAGAACAACCGGTCGGAACAACGGGTGCGCACGATCACACTGCTATCGTGATGGACGCCAATACGAATCTCCTGAAGCTGTCGGTCGACGGTGGCGATGGTACGCAGCAGCAGTACGGCACGACCAATCTTATGCAGGCCGACGGGTTAACGGTCACCCTTCCCTTATCTGTGATATCCTCAATGAATCT
>NW_011315402.1:0-392 GCF_000146605.3 Meleagris gallopavo | reverse complement strand
GGGCTGAGCAGCTCCTTTCTGCAGGTGCTCAACCAGTGCTTCAGGCTGGGACTCAACAGATCCCATGCATATGTGTAAAGATTTTTGTTTTTTTTCTTTTTTCTAGGGAGATTGAAAAAGCCAAGAGGTTCTCTGCCCTTGTTCCTGCCTCCACCTGCCACCAGCGTGCAGCCAGGAGAGGAGGGGCGCTCAGGAGCACGATGGGAGCCCTTCGTATCTGTTGAGTCTCCTGACCTTCCAGCTCTGCAGAGACATCTCGTGTCTCAGTGACAGTCTGCAGCCCCCACAGCCCCCCGACCCGGCCCCAAAGGCCCGCTGCCTCTCTCTCCCCCCACGCACACAGATGGGCCCGCTGGGCACCGGCACCGCTGTCCCACCAGCGGATTCGTCGC
>NW_011315400.1:0-419 GCF_000146605.3 Meleagris gallopavo | reverse complement strand
TTAATGAAATTTGGAACTTCTCAAGGCTTAAAAGCATCAAACCACCTGAAGTATAACTTATGATTTTGAGATATCTTTGCAATTTACTTCTGTATTTTTTGCTTGTTTAAGCTAGTACCTAATTCTTAATTCTATGACTCAAGACATAGTGTTACATTATTTGATCCTATCAGTCCTGCATCTTGGCTCACTACTTGCTTCCCTCATCTTAACATCTGTGCAACTGGAAGAAAAACCATCCACAGCTGCTGATGTCCACTTTCAAACTCACCCTCTCAGTTGCCTTAAGTCTCTTCTGAACATTTCAGTGTTCCATCAAAAATTATTAGTCTGGCACTTCTATCTCTCTTTTTTTTAATTTTGGTAATGTGTGAGCAGAGACAGAATTATTTGGAAGATAAGGCAGATTGTTTGTTTTC
>NW_011315396.1:0-487 GCF_000146605.3 Meleagris gallopavo | reverse complement strand
GGGGAGACTGTAAATTGGTGCAGCATTAAGAAATCAGTAATCATTCCATCCTGAAATGCAGTTTCTGTACAGCATCATAAATGCACATCAGAGATTTGATTCTAGCCTTGTCATCCCTCTCCATCCCTTCCTCTTCCCTGAACTCGCAAGTTCAACGTCCTTCACTGTGTCCTTCCACAGTCACTTTCCTGACACTTCTTCCCTGATGGAAAAACCGGGCTGGTAATACGACATCATTTTGAGAGGCTGTTAAACTTGTGGCGTGATCTTTCCTTTCCCCACACTGCTGTTCTGATCTTGGGAAAGTCCCCCTCTTCTCTGGCACAGTTTCATCCCTGCTAGATGAGGGTGGTGAAGATTCACGCACTGTTTCTCCATGAAGGACTCTGGAGAGGAAGTGTTGGACATGTGCAGAGCTGTGGTACGTGCGTATTTCCCTTTCCTCACTCTCCCTCCTCATTCAGTCCTCATTTAACATCACGAGTTT
>NW_011315395.1:0-397 GCF_000146605.3 Meleagris gallopavo | reverse complement strand
ATTTTAGACAAACAAGATATATATCCCTTTAAGAAGTGACAAAAGAGACTTCTTTTTCCCCAAACAATTAATATAAGCCAAACAATTAATGCAGTTAATGTAAGACAAACAATCACATTATACTCTAAAAGTAACTATATCTCAATAACTACATTCAAGTTCATAAAATGATTTTTCATTTTCCCTGTTTACAAGTTGCATTCATTTGCGTGAAAATTTCAGTTTCATCAGTGCAGTCTGTTCTACTTGCCACTGTGGGCTGGGCACTTTCTGTTTTTCTGAAATGAATTCAAGAGTCTACTCCTGCCACCTTGATAGCAGTGTGCGTTGTCAGTAGTACTTGATATGGTCCTTTCCACTTGTCCTGTAGTGATTCAGAGCTCCAAGTCCATAGATA
>NW_011315393.1:0-540 GCF_000146605.3 Meleagris gallopavo | reverse complement strand
CACCTTCCAGGCCGGTTACTTGCAAGTTGGGTGTAATTTCGAACGCTCTAGGTAGCTGAGTGACTTCCGAAAACCGAAGTGTGGCAAGAATTCTTGCGAGGCACAACACTCGCACCACTTGGTCTCGCAATTCCCCCGAGATAGTGCGGTCTGGTTGGGCCCGTCCATGTTGTTCAAAGCAATCGGGAAAAATGATTTCCACAGTCGGACGATTCGGACATGTGGCTGTGCCTTCAGTTTTCAGGGACACTCCTCCCTTCGAACGGTGCAGACGGCAGTGACCAGCAGTTTTTTTTTGTTGTGTGTGTGTGTCTTCACTCGGATACATTGGAAGAAAACCATTGGACAGTTCTTTTTTTGTTGCGTGCTTGAGTAAGTTTGGAAATATTAGTTTTGAGGAAAAGTTTTCACCTCAAGAAGAAGGTTTAATGCGGATATGATTTATGGTTGGCGTGAGTTATGGTTGAAAGAACAAATAAAACCCTGAATGAAATCAGTTCTGGGAAGAAAAAAGAATTTATTTGGAGAGTCGATCGATTT
>NW_011315392.1:0-552 GCF_000146605.3 Meleagris gallopavo | reverse complement strand
GTCGGTTTACAATTATCAGCTAACGGTAGCGGGCCACCGACGCGTACATACTCCTCATTCTATTTTACATTTCCGCACAAAACGTCGTGTCGTGACAGAGCAAAGAACACGGCTGAAAGTCTACCGCAACATTGTCGTCCCCAGAGCGACATAACGACAGCGAGCAAACCATGGCACGCCATACTCCAATTAATTCCGTGTCGCGCTTTTTTTTTCTCGCTTCCTCTCGCGCGGAATAAGCTGGTGCTTCGGGAATGTAAGGGTGTGAATTGAGCAGCATTGAAAAAGAAACATAAATAAGAAAACGAAAACAGCAACTACCAATCCATCAATCTGGCCGAATGGACGACGAACCCTGTGGGTCGTTGAAATCGCCGCCAAGCGACGAACCCCTCCTTCGAGCCGATCGTTTGACCAACGCTTCCAAGCTGACAAGCGTTCTATCGGTTCGGTTTAAATCAGCACAAGAATAGAAACTCGTTAAGAAGCTGGTGGCCACCTTTGAGCTGGTGAGCCGTGCTTTTTCTTCCTATTTTACTTATCGGCCCAACT
>NW_011315391.1:0-307 GCF_000146605.3 Meleagris gallopavo | reverse complement strand
TTTTCACTAACTCCCAAAGTTAATATTTTAAATAAACTATTTCTTGATATTACAAAATTAATTATTTCAATAATTTGTTTAATTATAAGATTTATTTTTATACAAATAAAACACCCTTTATCAATAGGATTAATATTATTAATTCAAACATTTTTAACGTGTTTAATTACCGGAATTTATGTTGATTCTTTTTGATTTTCTTATGTATTATTTTTAATTTTTTTAGGGGGAATACTTATTTTATTTATTTATGTAACTTCTTTATCATCAAATGAAATATTTACAATATCACTTAAATTAACAATAT
>NW_011315390.1:0-403 GCF_000146605.3 Meleagris gallopavo | reverse complement strand
TTCCCACCCCCCCCCCCCACCACACCCCCGGTTCTGGACGATCTTCCGGGATTTTCAATTTGATTTATTTCCCTCTATGTATTTTTTTTGGGTTCCTCTCATCGGTCGTCTTGAAACCCGCGCTACTTCTCTCTTGCTGGCACAGTTACGCCGAGCTGGAAAATGACCCGAAGGCACGGAATCTGGAGAATGCACTCGAGCAGGCCCTGAAGGAAGCCGTCGACGATGACACCTATCGAAAGGTCAAGCGGATGAGCTATTCCAGCAATGCGGCCGGCGAGGTAAGTCAGGCCACTGCCACTGGCAGGTTCGATTTTTGCAGAGGACACGTTTACGACGGTTCGCGTGAGGTGAGCGAGAAATTAAGCTGCCAGCGTTGTTCCCCATTTTCCCAATCGCTCGA
>NW_011315389.1:0-407 GCF_000146605.3 Meleagris gallopavo | reverse complement strand
TTCGGTGCTGGCGGCCGCCGACGTCGTCGGTTTGGGGCAAAAAAGGAAGATTTTGGGGCCGAAGGAGCGATTTTTGGGTCGAAAAACCCAGATTTTTGGGTCAGGAAGTGGGAAAATGGTGATTTTTGTTCCGGGGCTCCCAGGTTGGGGCCCAAAAAGGGGATTTTTTGGGTTGAAAAAGGAGAGTTTTGGGTCAAAGGAGGAGAAGTTTGGGGCAAAAACCGGAAGTTTTTGGGGTTGAAAAAGGAGAATTTTTGGGTGAAAAAAAGACGAATTTTGGTTAAAAAAGGGAGAATTTGGGGTTAAGAAAGAAGAAATTTGGGGGAAAAAAGGAGAATTTGGGGTCAGGAAGGAGGAATTTGGGTAAAAAATGGAGATTTTGGGTCAGAAAAGGACAATTTTGGTGA
>NW_011315386.1:0-476 GCF_000146605.3 Meleagris gallopavo | reverse complement strand
TGGGGGCGGATCCTTCTGGCCTGCGGAGAAAAAAACCTACCCTACGGAGGTAGTGCAGGAGGCTGAATTCGCACGGTTCTCGGCATCGGAATTGCACTGCTTCGCTCTCATGCGTGAAAAGCGGCACTCGCGCTGAACCGCTCCGGAGAGTTTTGCCGACGCTGGTCGAGAAATCGCGCTTCTCCCCGAGTGCCGCTTTCAGCCGTCAGCAGCGCTCTCGTGTTTCTCACTTGCCGAGAACGGGCGACTTGTGCCTGCTGCTTTTCTCCGACGCGCGAGCGGTCTCGTGTCCGCACGTCGGAGAGGAGCCGGTTTGCACTTCGCCTCGGGTACATGCAGAATGCACTAGGCCTAGCTGTGAATACGACGTCTCTGCCTTCATTTCGAGCGGCAATTCTTTTTTGGTGTTGTTCTCCATGGCTACGCTTGTGCATGCTCGGAGGAAAAGAGTGGAGAGCAAAACCCTCTCTAATAAG
>NW_011315383.1:0-479 GCF_000146605.3 Meleagris gallopavo | reverse complement strand
GACGCAACACTAAGCTGGGCAGTTTACTACAATACAAGAAAAAAAAAAATAAAAAAGAAATGAAAAAGTATATGCCTACTAACTAGATGCCTACTAAGATACACAATTATATCTTTAAAGAAATCCCTTCCAGAAATGACAGCTCATAGAGAAAATGAATGTGTTTTAAAGTGCCAGAAAGCTCAAAGAGTGCATCTACTAAATTGCAAAGCTCAGAAGACATTGCTGTAATACAGCTCAAACACCTACCTGCTGAACAGGGTGAGCATTCCATTGTGCTCTTTGCTTATGGAGTTGTCTATAATCTGTCATCATTGATGTCTTGAAGTAATTTACCAAAGAAAATGAGAGAAATCATTATGTCACTCATTATGAATAATTACCTGTTTGTAAGAAACATTCATTTGTGACAGCCATAGGTTGTTTTGTGTTGTTTTTTTTTCCCCACATGCTCAAAACTCAATAAAATGTTGCTCTCC
>NW_011315382.1:0-513 GCF_000146605.3 Meleagris gallopavo | reverse complement strand
TAAAACCATTATAACATTGAAAGCATAATTCACAAACACACACACACACATACACATACGCTCGTCCAATTTGTGGTGCGTTTTTGCGATCATTTTAGTTTAGTGTTGTACTCTGACACAAAATTGCATACTGCAAATTGCAACATGGAATGGATCTGTTGTGTATGATGATAGATGATGAGGAGGTGTGTGTGAGCGCCATATAATAATATCCCCCACCCGGCACGGATTTTTAATTTTTGTCGCTGCTACTTAGTATTGTTGTACTGTAACGATGTATTTTAATAATGTATTCTATAACCAATCAACACACATCGGCACAAAACACCTGTGCTTCTACACAGCCATTAGTACACACCTGTGCTTACACTACTTCCAACATCCAACAAACCAACACAACTCAATAGCGCCAAACAAACCTCACAATACTCCTTCCTCCTAGCACGAAACCAACTAGCCCCTAGTACGGTTTAACTAAGGCTCAAACCAGCCAGCGTGCCAGAGCTAGGTTAG
>NW_011315380.1:0-392 GCF_000146605.3 Meleagris gallopavo | reverse complement strand
TGCTCACAATGATCCTGTGCTCATAGGTGTAGACACAAAGAAGGAACCACACAGCACATAACCATTTACAAAGCATCCATTACCATAGCAGTATTTAGATGATGAGTAAAGCTACTATTCAGTGTAGCATAAAGAAACTCGTAACTCAAAAAGGTTACACTGATCCCACAAGAACTGCTAGAAAGGAAGAGTAGCAGACTAAAGCATGTATACTCAATGAATAATTCTTTCCAAAGAGGACTAAGACAAAGAGATGGCCAAGGAAGTCAAGGTCAGATTATTATTTCTTTGACTACAGCAGCCAGACAACTCTAAAATAGTTGACGTGAACAGCTCTTAACGGTTTTAACAATGCCATTAAAACCCAACTTCCAGAGCTTAGGAAATGACGT
>NW_011315379.1:0-506 GCF_000146605.3 Meleagris gallopavo | reverse complement strand
AGCAATGTCAAAATCAGAAAGAGACATGGAAAGCTTCAGAAATATTGCAAAAGCAGAAAGAACACTTCCAACTAACTTTGTGTTTTTAGCATAGCATTCTCTATGTACTTTAAATTAAGTACTTCCTTTGTAATATAAATGGCCCCATTTTTTCTTCTTTCTTTCAGTTTTTTAGTGATTTTTTCCCCCTTGGTTTTGCCTTTTAGGACTGATGTAAGTGCAGCTGTGGTTTTTTTAAGAGGTGTTTACGCCATTTCTTGCACACAGCTCATCCATCACTCTGCTCAGATACAGCAAGTATTCAAAATACAGCCTGAGAGTGGCATAGCCATTTGCCTTTCATGAAGTGGCTTAGATGAACCTGGAACATCATAGTGTGTCACCAGCATATTCCTGATGTGAACGTAGTTGTCTTTCCAATGTTCCATAATATGACAAAGAACAGAAACACTCATGTTTGCATATGCTGTAGTGGAATCAGAGACTCATACGCTGCAGTAATACCT
>NW_011315377.1:0-398 GCF_000146605.3 Meleagris gallopavo | reverse complement strand
AAAAAGTAAATACATAATACTATTGATGTGTACATTTTAGAGCTCACTATGCAGTTAGGGACCAGTAAAAGCTTTATTTTGTTTCATGAGCAGGCAGCTAATATTCCTGAAGGCCATTTTATCTCACAAAACACCTTTCTTTACTGAAGATCAAGTCTGAGGAATCTGTTTCATTGTCCACTTTTTGCTATTCTAAAATAATCATCTGTACTCAGCCCCTTGCATGATTAGGGACCTCTCTTGGAAGGAAACAAAAGTTATGTTACTTTGTCATTTTTGGAGCATGGTGAACAGTTTCCCCTGTTGGAATGTGCAGTAGTGCCAGCTAACAACAATGGTAGAATCAGAAGCACAGATTTATCTAAAAGATTGAGGGTTACTGCATCCTTAAAAACTTC
>NW_011315376.1:0-441 GCF_000146605.3 Meleagris gallopavo | reverse complement strand
ACCATTGCTTAGAGGACTTAACATGTTTTTGTGCATTCCTCCTGTAATATTTCTGTAGCATTTCACCATGGGTCTGTTTTTTCCAATAAGAAACAGACTCGGTTCTATCAATCAATAGTCAAAAGGTACTCATAACAAAGAAAGACTTCATACATTAAAGACCTCCTAGAAGGAGGCTTTAAAAATCTCTAAGTCAAGTCTCTGGATGAAAGTCAGATGCACCATTTCTTACTTCATTTACCCAGAAAACCAGGCATAAAAGAAGCATTAGTAAAGTAAGCCACTATTAACTGATAACCATTACCATTAGACTGAACTAACAGGTCAGTTTTAGGTATTTTTCAAACATAGCAGGCTAAGTTTTTTTGCTACTGCACTAATTTAAGTCCAAATTAAATTCTCATTAAAACTAAACTTATGGTGTCTATCTTGCAGATCTTG
>NW_011315375.1:0-538 GCF_000146605.3 Meleagris gallopavo | reverse complement strand
CTGGATAGTTAGTCCTACGTCCCGGTATTGACATGTGCTTCGGTCACAGGATCACGATTAAAGTCAAGTTCTGGAATTGTACTAATGTCAGAAGTCTTCTCTTTTCGCATGGATTCTTGCAATTAGACTTGAATCTAAAATTAAAAATGTCTTACTTAGGATTGTGGTTGCATTCTACCACAGACTCATTCATACACAGACTTTGAGTCGTTGGACTTTATTAGTCTTTTATTCTACATTTAGCCCTTTGCCTTATGGGAATGGTACATTATCAAGTTCTGTTTCCGTATGAAGATTAGGCTGACCTGCTCTGTTTCAAGTGAAATTATTGATTTGAGAACTGAAGTTTAGCAGCAGTTTCGTGTAGCAAACAAAGCTTTATATTTAATTTAAGGAGTATTTGAACAATTCTTTATTGCTTATATATTTAAGCTTAGCATGACAGAAATGGTAGGGATGACCAAAGAGATTGTTAAGTCTGCAAGAAGAAGATTTATTTACCAATAAATTTTGCTTAATTTTGCTCGGTTCTTCTATT
>NW_011315374.1:0-400 GCF_000146605.3 Meleagris gallopavo | reverse complement strand
AGGTATTGGTCCTTGGAATGGGGGTAAGTGGTTTCTTTTTTTTCTTTTCTAGGGCTGTGATCTTCTGTTTTTTGGGGGGATGGCAAGTGCACTGAAGGGCTGCTAGCTGTAAGAGCAGCATGTGAATCTGGAGACTGCTTCCTTTGGGGTGTGGGGTGAGCCCTTAGAATGGGGTGAGTGATTCCTGCTTGATTTCAGAGCTGTGAGCTCTGCTTTTCTGGAGGATCTCAAGCTGGATGGCTGTCATTAATAGGGCTATGTGCTAATTGCATCCATGCGGTGGGTGTTTTTTAAGGGCATTGTGTGCATCCTTGTTGTGTTTTAAATTCTGTTCTGCGTCTCTTCTGATTTCATTTTGCAGCCTGATGGAGTTGAAGGATTGCCTGGGCTCCTCCAGTCA
>NW_011315373.1:0-500 GCF_000146605.3 Meleagris gallopavo | reverse complement strand
CTTGGAGCACTCCAGCACTGCAGCAATTGACAGAAATTCCCAATCAAGGAAAAGCTTTCGGGCCGGCTGCAAGGACCGATGTCTTTCGGTTGGAATTCCCGCGTTTCGGGTTGGGTTCGCATGTGTGGTGTGGGTCGTTGCCGTTCGCGCACCAAACCAATCAAAACTCTGGTGCACGATATGATGCGTAAAGTACACTTTGGGTAGGATTTGGGAAGGCTGTGCCGTGTACGCGCAAAACGTGCCCGAGTGGGCATCAGATAGGAAGTTTTTGCATGCGTTTTTCTGTTCGGAAAATAGAAATTGGGCCAGTGTATTGTTTTTGGTAACGAGAAAAATATTTTTAGAAATGCATTTTTACCACCATTGCTTATTCATCAGTTCATCTTGTTCCAGGTAACTTTAAAAATTCTAAAAATTAAAAAAAACTCATTACATTAACAATAAAGTGATTTTTTCTTCCGAATAACGACTACCAAGAAGAAAACGTCTGTGATTGG
>NW_011315372.1:0-506 GCF_000146605.3 Meleagris gallopavo | reverse complement strand
CGGTTAGATTGCTAGCGGCTAAGTCCAAGGTGGTGTCCCTCTCAAACACACATTCCATCGCCAGATTAGAACTGTGTGCAGCACGGCTAGCAGTACACCTGTTCCAGAAGGTGATTCGAGCACTCAACGTTTCATCGTCGACGGTTATCTGTTGGACAGATTCCATGACCGTCATGCATTGGCTCAAATCATCACCTCGTCGATGGAAGCCGTTTGTCGCCGACAGAGTGGCGCAAATACAAGAGGAGACCCGAATTTCATGCTGGCGTCATGTTCCTGGTAGCGATAACCCGGCGGATGATATATCGCGCGGGTTGAGGCCCGAAGAGTTACTGCAGTGCGAGCGATGGTGGCAGGGGCCACGTTGGTTGTCCTACGGACAGGAAGAGTGGCCGGTGGAACCAGTACTCGCGAAAGAGAACGAGACGGACATCGAGGAGCGGTTAGCGGTGTCCAAAATAGTCATCACCTCTACGACGTGTGACTTTAGCAACATACTTTTCGCA
>NW_011315370.1:0-505 GCF_000146605.3 Meleagris gallopavo | reverse complement strand
AAGATCCATCCGCACCACGAATTCCGAAAATTCAAATGCAATGTTTTGCGATGCGTCCACCAACCATATATGGGGTGTGGTAGAGTTGCAAGGAATTTGTCTCAACAAGTATAGTGGGCATATCGCCGATAAGGCATCGCGCAAATACCGACTTTACCGACGTTACACCAGGCCCAGCCGATCGGTCACGATCGAGCGGTGACGGCGGCGTGCGGTGAGTGCGAGCGCCGTCCGAGCTAGATGGGTAAATGTTAATTGCAGGCCCGAGTCCCCCGTATGCCCAATCTGGTGCTGCTGGTGCAGTTGTTGCCCTGCACCGGCCAGCAATGCCACACGCTGTCTGCACTTTTGGACTTTTATGGCTATTGCTTTATGTCTTCTTCTTGTCGTGTGCGAAGTGCTCGCGGTCCGTGCATCGAACGTACGCCTCCAAGTGACCCCCGCCCCATTCCCTCCCAAGTACTCTCCAAGAGCAGTTCGCTCACGGGATCACGGGGGCATCCGC
>NW_011315369.1:0-446 GCF_000146605.3 Meleagris gallopavo | reverse complement strand
TTTCTGTTAACTCCCTTCCTTATTCTCAAACCTCTTTAAGATGATGAGAATTTCTAATGTTTTTTTACTTAATGTTATAGAGGAGAATCTGTACTCTATACACAGTGATAAATATCACACAGTTGGAATACATTACTTCATACAGGCTCCCAAATTTCCTGTTGTGGTATTTTATTTCCCATGACATGTGTAAAGATTTAGTACTCATTTCAGATGTTTTTTCAATATAGGTTGTTCTGAAAGGAATGCTTCCTCTTTATATCCAAGGAGACCACAGATGTGAAGAGCACAATAACACTAAGTCATAGAGCAAATTCTCAGCTTCAAAATGCTGTTTTTCAACATAGTCACCATCAGTAGTCTGTCTAGGTTCCAGGAAATCTGGAAAGATCACCTCTTTCTCATCCCAAAAGACAGTGCACATCACAGTGCATACTTCTTTGTTC
>NW_011315368.1:0-430 GCF_000146605.3 Meleagris gallopavo | reverse complement strand
GCTGGAGACATCTGTGCTCGGTGGCTCGGTGGGCAGTGGTGCACTGCATCAGCTCTCCCTTTTGCAGCTGTCCAGAGCACTCGCCGCTTCTGGAATAGCAGAACGTCCCCCAGAATGATGATGGCAGCCTTCCTCCCCCCAGCTCGGTGCGGACACCCACCCGTCATGTGTGCAGACCACCAACTCACCATCAATCCAGGTGAGGAAGTGGTCAATTTGCAGATCGTCAGCAAGACTGCTGGTGCTGGGTCTCTCTTCTGGAAAACAGAAGCAATCCCCAGTGGGGCAATGCCAGCTTTCCCAGAGCCACTCGGCGCAGACAGCCCCCCGGCAGCTGTGCTGCTCCCAAACTCACCGTTGTTGATCCACGCGAGCAGCTCATCCATGTCTTCGGTGTCGTCCAGGATGCCTGTGTTGGCCGTCACTTCTG
>NW_011315366.1:0-330 GCF_000146605.3 Meleagris gallopavo | reverse complement strand
TGATCATCTCTGTGGCTCTCCTCTGCACCCTCTCCAACAGCTCTCTGCCTTTCTTGTACTGGGGCTCCAGACCTGGACACGGCACTGCAGATGGGGCCTCACAAGAGCAGAGGAGAGGGGGACCATCAACCTCCCTGTCCCCTGCTGGCCACCCCTCTTCTTCTGGCCCTTTCCTGAGCCCCAGCTATCAGGAGTGCCCCGCTGCTTTTGCTGCAGAGCCTTATTATCCAAGAGCACGAAGACTTGGGGGAAAACCTCAGCAGCTACGCATGTGCCGAGGGAAGATTTCATGCCCTGGCCTACACACAGCCCGGCTTTCCTTCCCCGCTC
>NW_011315365.1:0-453 GCF_000146605.3 Meleagris gallopavo | reverse complement strand
TTTTAAATCAGTAACGTAGGGCTGTGGCTAGTGACTGTGCTGAAGTTCTCTATCTAGCATTTGTGGCTTGTTGGAAGGGTAATATTAACTATTTAACATGTAATGGTGTACTTAACTCTTATCTAGCACGCTGTTTTCTCATTATTTGGGGTGGGAGGGGCCACATTTGCTGGCACTGTTTACCTTGCTTACCTGCTGACCTAGCAGTTTGCTTGTGCTATAACCTTTACTGTAGGTGCTACTTAGGAATAGAGTAAGTGCTGGGTGGTGATATCAAGTTTAAAAGAAAAGAAAAAAAAAAAGAAAAAAAAAGAAAAAAAAAAAAGAAAAAACACAATAAAAATTTGTATTTTTTCAATATTGTATAAAAAATAGTGTTCTAATTACCTCATCCCCTTTCTTTTTGCAGGTTAACCCCATCACTCCATCCCTCCCACCTTTGTTTTGATGCAT
>NW_011315363.1:0-444 GCF_000146605.3 Meleagris gallopavo | reverse complement strand
ACCAGCTTCGTTGCCCTCCCTCTGGACACGCTCCAGAGCCTCAACATCTTTGTCGTAGTGAGGGCCCAAAAGTGAACGCAGTACTCGAGGTGCGGCCTCACCAGGGCCGAGTACAGAGGGACGATCACCTCCCTAGTCCTGCTGACTACACGATTTCTGATCCAAGCCAGGATGCCGTTGGCCTTCTTGGCCCCCTGGGCACGCTGCTGGCTCATGTTCAGGCGGCTGTTGACTAATGCCCCCAGAACCGTTTCCTCGGTGCAGCTTTCCAGCCACTCTGCCCCGAGCCCGTAGCGTTGCATGAGGTTGTTGTGACCAAAGTGCGGGACCCGGCGCTTGGTCTCGTTGAAGCTCCTACGATTGGCCTCAGCCGAGCGATCCAGCCTATCCGGATCCCTGTGTAGGGCCTTCCTACCCGCAGGCAGATCAGCCCTTCCTCCCAAC
>NW_011315362.1:0-457 GCF_000146605.3 Meleagris gallopavo | reverse complement strand
CAAATGCCTTATTAGAGCTTGTTTCCCTTTCACTCTTTTCCTGTCTGAATGCAGATATGTAGCAGTGGAAAACCTCACTAGAATGAATTGTGGCTCGAAATAAAGGCAGAGACATAGTATTCAGAGGTAGGCGTAGTGCATTCTGCACGTAGGCCAAGGCTAAGTGCAAACCGCTCCTTTCCGATGTGCGCACAGGAGCCCGCTCACTCGTCGGAGAAAAGCAGCCGGCTGAAGTGGCCCGTTCTCGGCAAGCGACAAACACGAGACCGCTGCTGACGGCTGAAAGCCGCATTCGGGGTGAAACGCGATTTCTCGGCCATGTACGGCCAAGTCTCCGGAGCGGTTCAGCGCGAATGCCGCTTTCAACGCGTGAGAGCGAAGGAGTGCGATTCCGATGCCGACAAGTGCGAATTCAGCCTCCTGCACTACCTCCGAGTGGGGGGCTTTTCTCCGAAGT
>NW_011315361.1:0-440 GCF_000146605.3 Meleagris gallopavo | reverse complement strand
AAAAAGCTTTGCTGCATGTTTCAAAACTTGTAAATTGATCATCTCCTCTGTATTGACAGTTGATCTCCCACATTTCTGTAATCATCCAGTTGCAGTCATTGTGTGTATCCGTAAGCTTTATAGAAACAGCACATTCATTTTACTCGAAGCATTCAGCACTATTTTAGATACTATGTCAGTCTTTTGAGCTGTTTTATATATCTATTTCAATATAAGAATTTAAGTTTAAATTTTAAATTAAATTCCTAGTGGATTGCTTTTTATTTTATTTTAAGAAAGGTCTTGACAGAGACATGAAGGAAAGAAGGAAGCTGGTTGAAAATTGAATAGTTCCTTCTATTGTTTTATGAGGCTTATTTTTCCTAACTCTGGTCAGGGATTGAATGTTAATTCTAGTCCAGAAAATAAATGTGTAGGCATTCACTAGAATAGGAAAAAGT
>NW_011315358.1:0-368 GCF_000146605.3 Meleagris gallopavo | reverse complement strand
TCCTTGTTTGTGTTTTAATTTATGTTCTGCGTCTCTTCTGATTTCATTTTGCAGCCTGATGGAGTTGAAGGATTGCCAGGGCTCCTCCAATCAGTGGTGTGAGATCTGTACAGCAGGTAATGAACATCACGCACCCCTTGTTGGTGCGCTGCTTGTATGCAGGTAGGTTTGCGATGTGATCCGACTCCCCCATGCTGACCATCCACAGCTAGATCAAGTTGCTCAGAGTCTGAGCCAGGCTCACCTTGAAAGGGCCAGCACATCCACCATGTCTCTGGCAACCTGTGCCACTGCCTCAGCACCCTCACTGTACAAGACATTGTCCTTAGATTTCACCTCCATTTTCCCTTGTTCTTTCCTCTAGGTAT
>NW_011315357.1:0-510 GCF_000146605.3 Meleagris gallopavo | reverse complement strand
CACGGCGTGGTGCAGGGGATGTAGATTGAACACAGGGTGCTCAGCAGACTCGCTGGGGCAGGAAGTTCTCCTTCAGCATGGAGTGTTGGAAGGCTGTGGGACTGCAGTGTCACCTCTTCCAGCTCTCATTCCAGTTTCCTCTGTTTGCAGAGCCCTTCTGAGCGGCCCCTGCTTCTCCTCGCTGCTTTGGGATCCTGGCGTGTGACAACTGGGCAGCCAGTTGTCAGGGTAACTGGAAATGCCTTAGCAAAAAGAGAAGGTCTCCTTTTGGAAACATCTCATCTGGCGCTGCTCACGTGGCGTTGGTGACCAAGTGTTTGTTTTTCCTGTAAGTCAGGAACCCCTTCCTTTTCTTGACTGTATTTTGTATTGCTTTTCACTTGTAGTTTTCCTCTTTTTCAACCCCTCCTGCCATTGTTGTGTCCTTCTCTCCAGCCGTGGATTCCACTCCGAGCAGATTCCCGACCCAACCCAGGACAGCTATGGCTGTGACATTTGCAGCGCGAGCTC
>NW_011315356.1:0-326 GCF_000146605.3 Meleagris gallopavo | reverse complement strand
CAAGTCGCCCCAGCTGCAGTGTTTTGCTCCTAAGCTGTGCCAGCACCTGCCAAAAACCCCTCCTGTTCTCACCAGGGATCTAAAGGAGCAGCGAGCTGGAAGGAAGAAGTCTCTTCTCTGGCCTCCCACTGAGCTGCACCTTTTGTCATGCTGCAAAATCGTGGGCTTTGGTGTGCTCTGTGTGACCGGAAGAGAGCACCGCATTGGAAAATGAGGAACTCGGGGTCCCAGGGCTCCAAGGAATGTGGCCACCCCATCTGCCACGAGCCAAGGGGCCTTGGGAGAGTCGCCATCGTCCCTCTGCTTTTCTTCAAGGAGATGGCACT
>NW_011315355.1:0-477 GCF_000146605.3 Meleagris gallopavo | reverse complement strand
GGGGACAGCGTGCCGGCTCCAGCAGCACAGGCCTGGGCCTGCTGCAGCACGGAGCTCCAAGCTAAGAGGTAAGCAGGTGCTGTGGTACCCGCCCTGTAGGGTAGGTGCTGCCCTTATCAAGCACGCTGAAGTTGCAGAGGTTTGCTTTGCTTTTTCCTTCTCTCTACGGAGAGGGGAAAAGAGTTGAAGGCTACCAAGTGCAAAGGCAGTGAGGTGCCACAGTGTGTGACCCCGCCTCTTTCTGTTAACTCCATGCTGGTTGTCATGGTTTCATGATTTTTCATTATCGGTATTCCACATCATAACATCATGCAATGCACTGGGGGTTTGACTGCTGATGCTCAAGTTCCGGGTGCCTGTCCAGAGGAGAAGAGCAGCTACGTTTCCCCAGGGGGCTTTGCGGTCAGCGAGGAGATATAACTCCCGGCAAGGTCACCTGATGCTCTCTTCTTTGCCTGCGCTGCTTCGCTTGCGCTT
>NW_011315352.1:0-310 GCF_000146605.3 Meleagris gallopavo | reverse complement strand
GTAGAAGCCCTTGGGAGCAGCCCTGCGGAGGACTCGGGGGAGTCCTGGGTGGACAAAGAGCTGGACATAAGCCAGTAGTGTGCACTTGCAGCCCAGAAGGCCAACTGTATCCTGGGCTGCATTCAAAGAGGAGCGACCAGCAGGGAGAGGGAGGTGATTGTCCCCCTCTACTCGGCTCTGGTGTGCGGCCCCATGTGCAGCACTGCGTCCAGGCCTGGGGCTCCAGCACGGGAATGATGTGGAGCTTTTGGAGCAGGTCCAGAGAAGGGCCATGAAGATGATCAGAGGGCTGGAGCCCCTCTCTTAGAAA
>NW_011315351.1:0-482 GCF_000146605.3 Meleagris gallopavo | reverse complement strand
GGGAGTACGTGGTGGGTGGGAGCTGGACACAAGCCAGCAATGGGCCCTCCAGCCAGAAGCCAACCGTATCCTGGGCTGCATCCAAGATGCGCAGTCAGCGGGCGAAGGGAGGAGATCCCCATCCCTCTGCTCTGCGCTGGTGAGGCCTCAGCTGCAGTGCTGCGTCCAGATGCGGAGTCCTCAGTGCAGGGAGACATGGAGCTGTGCGAGTGCATCCAGAGTACAGCCACTAACACGAACCCAAGGATGGAACCCCTCTCCTGTAAGCAAGGAGAGCTGGGCTGTTCAGCCTGGAGAAGTGAAGGCTCCAAGGGAACCTGGTAACAGCCTTTCAATACCTAAAGGAAAGAACAAGGGAAAATGGAGGTGAAATCTAAGGAAAATGTCTTGTACAGTGAGGGTGCTGAGGCAGTGGCACAGGTTGCCAGAGACATGGTGGATGTGCTGGCCCTTTCAAGGTGAGCCTGGCTCAGACTCTGAGC
>NW_011315350.1:0-477 GCF_000146605.3 Meleagris gallopavo | reverse complement strand
CCCCCGTTCGGAGGTAATGCAGCAGGCTGAATTCGCACCTCTCGGCTTCGGAATAGCACGCCTTCGCTCTCAGGGCTAGAAAGCGGCATTCGCGATGTAGCGCTACACCGATTTCTCAGCGGCTTTAAACTGGAACTTTAGTCGCTATGTGCAGTGGCAGAATCCCGCACGCTGTGCTGCGTCCGAAGTGCATAGCACTTGATTTAGTCTGGCAGTACGTTTCCGTGTGCGTTTCCGTGTGATGACCTCTACCTTACAATCACCAATATCACTTAAATCAGCAATATCACATTACCATGCAGAAGTAACAGATTTAAGTCAAAAAAATTACAACTTTTCAACTAGAATCGACTCCATTACATTCCTCATTATGACGCTTACTCCCAGACTTTGGGGCATTCTATTTCAGAACCACCACCTGTGTCAAAAGTAGATGGCAGTTTCCCTCAGAAACACCCGTTTCCTCACAAATATGTG
>NW_011315349.1:0-546 GCF_000146605.3 Meleagris gallopavo | reverse complement strand
CCTTCTCGAAATATTTCAACCGTTACTGATACTGTAGATTGAACTTAATAAGATAGATTTAAAACTGTTTTTAGAAAAATCATATAAAAGGATGTGCTTGCCAAATTGAGCAATTATAATGAATCTTACTTAAATAAAAAATAGTATTAGTATAGTATTAGATTAGAATAGTAAGGAAAACGTTCAGGATCTTTCCTCGAAACCGATCATAAATCTTAAATTTGAATGGAATCTGCCGTTACTTGCTGTCGTAAAAAATAATCATGCAATAAATTGACCGAGTGAATGAGTAAAACTACAAGCAATCTGTTCTTGTATTAGGTACATTTTTTTTGTTAGGTACATTTACTGTAAGTGTCTTAATTGGTTATTTAATTATTTCTGGTTCTGGTTTTGTGTTCCGCTATTTAACAAAATACCTCTTAGCAAATTTAAGAGAATTCATTTATGTGCAATTTTTTTTCATCAGTATAGTTGAAAAAGCTTCACATAGCAATGCATCATCTGGAAAAACATTGTCATAACATTGTTGTCCTCGGTACTAGG
>NW_011315347.1:0-417 GCF_000146605.3 Meleagris gallopavo | reverse complement strand
AACAAGGCATACTCCAAGGAAGCACTCCCCAGGTTCACATGCTGCCCCTACTCTTCCCAGCCCTTACATGGGATCAGGGAGGGGTGGAGCCTGGCTCTGCCCCACTCCACAGCCAAACTGCCCCCAGCTGTGCTCGCAGGGCTGCACCCCGCCCCACGTGTTGCCACAAAAACAGGAGGGCAAGGGAATGCCCAGGCAAAGGCAAGGGCCAAGAGAACATGGAAGGAAATGCCAAGGATGACGGCCCAGACAATACGGCAGGGAACGCCAAAACTGAATGCCGACATGAATGTGGCAACACAAAGCCAAGGGGTCATTAGGCCAAGAGAATGGGGCAAGGAACACAAAAAGAGGAGGACAAGAGAATGTAATAGTGAAAACAGTGCAAGACCAGAGACAAGCAAGACACAGAACAAA
>NW_011315346.1:0-482 GCF_000146605.3 Meleagris gallopavo | reverse complement strand
GTTTGACAAATCCTATGCAGAACTACAGAGAATGGGGAGAGTTGTGAAGTTTGGAAATTGCGTTTGTAGGCCTGGTCCTACCCAGATGTGGGCCAGGATCAGAGGTATAGAAGACATACCTGGCATGCTGCTATTCAAAGCGTGAGAGGTCTTTATTGTTGATGGCATACCGAATTGCTTGTTCTCTCCAAATAGGAATGACTGTTCCCCATTGGAAATGTCACAGGTCAGTCTCACCATCCTGTTGTCAGGACGTGTCATCCATCTGAGTTTCAACGGTTTCTGGGCTGGGTCGGCCCGGTTCCGTGACTGGCGAGGCGGAGGGATTTCACGAATCCGCACCTCCAGAAAAGGGAAACAGGGTCCCCAAAATAATTAAAAACAGTGGCAACGATCTGAGGAGAAACAAACTAATTTCCTAAATGTGGTATCAGAATGCAAGATAACACACTGTAACACAATATGAAATATAATGAGAGGGA
>NW_011315345.1:0-485 GCF_000146605.3 Meleagris gallopavo | reverse complement strand
ATTCTAAAGAAAATATCTCTAGGCTGATCTGTCAGAGGCGTAGATTGTTTTGGAGAAGCTTACCAGTTTTTTACCAAGCTGATCACCAAGCTGTGTATTAAATAACAGAACGTGAGCACAGAGAGCACACATTGCAGAGAGCAATGGGGGTACGTGAGTAACAGGGTCAACATTTTCCAGTGTACACATCTGCTGCAGTCGTTGTGCAAAGGTGCCACTGCGATGGCTCTCGTTCTGTGTTTCATGCAGGTAGCATCAAGCCCGAACAGATACGAATGTCAGTTTCTGATTGCACTCATTTTGGCATCAGTCCAATTTAGATGTACTGATTTGTATGGATTTTTTACAAATTCAGACAAACAAAATTATGAGAGAGCTAGAAAATCCTATGATGGTTAAGAGTGCTCTGGTCATTGCTCAAGATTTTTATTGTAGTTACTTTCCTTTTCAATAAATGAGGCTAGAATTCCTCATTTATTAAGCTT
>NW_011315343.1:0-395 GCF_000146605.3 Meleagris gallopavo | reverse complement strand
TTTTTATTATATATATATATATATTTTAATTATTATTTTTGGATTTGCACACACACACACAAACAACAACAACACAAAAAAGCCAAACCACCACCACCAAACCGCCCAAAAGCCCTCCGCACGCCCTCCCGGTTTGCACCGTGTGGATGCGGCCCGGGCTGCGTGGCGAGAGCAGATGCTGAGGGGCCGCAGGAGGAGGATGGAGTGCACCCTCGATGCGCAGAGTTTGATCAGTATTTCCCTGCGGAAGATCCACAGCTCCCGCACTCAGCGAGGCGGCATCAAGCTTCACAAGAACCTGCTCGTCTCCTATGTGCTCCGCAACGCCCGCCAGCTCTACCTGAGCGAACGCTACGCCGAGCTCTACCGCCGCCAGCAGCACTACCCCGACGGAG
>NW_011315342.1:0-405 GCF_000146605.3 Meleagris gallopavo | reverse complement strand
CATGTCCTGGGGAAGAGTTATAGGATTGCCAGAATAGAAATTGTAATTTTTTGGCTTCTGTATCTTATTTTAACAATCAAAAAACAGTGGAATTCTGCTACTCTCCCAGTACGTTGCCACATGTTCTCTAATTCTGAGATGGTTACTTCAGCTCAAGTATCCTAGGAATTCTCCTTCCTGGTGACTAAAGTAGGACATCAAATGCTACAGCTGAATTTTAGTCTGAGATTTATGCATTTATCAAGCTTTTGGGAAGGGACAATTTGAACTCTGAATTTTACCCACCTAAGTAACTTTCTTATAGAAAAGATATGCATAAAGAAAACATTAAGAATTATTTTTTCATTTTAAGAGCAATAAAAAGTCACCATAGGGCCAGGTTTTTTTCATTTTGTTTTGTTTCGT
>NW_011315341.1:0-383 GCF_000146605.3 Meleagris gallopavo | reverse complement strand
GTAAGAAGGACGAGGTGGTAGGAGTTTCTACTTCTACTTGGGTGGGGGGGGTGAAAAAGCTTCTTTTTCTTTGCTCCCGAATCCGTCACGTCAGACCTACCATTTCCTTTCCCACATCAGCTTTTTCTGTCTGTGTGTGGGTTTGTGTGCCTAACGCCGATGGTAGCTAGTTTGTGTGCCGTCGTATGTACTTGAGGCAAGCATTTTTATATGGATCCTTTGCACGCGTGTGCGGATTGGGTGACCCGGCATTTGGGTGGTATGTGTGTGTAGAGAATTTACTGGATGTGATATCGTGATTGTAGAGCGATAGATGTAACACGTCTGGTTTCTTTGCGAGTGTGAATTCAATTGTCCTTTATTCTTATGCATTAATTAGAGTT
>NW_011315339.1:0-483 GCF_000146605.3 Meleagris gallopavo | reverse complement strand
ACTTGAGATGGCGTTTCAGATAAGGAGCGATTTCACCTAAGATTGCTCTCTGTCTCAGCCTTCCTTGCCTTGGGTTATGATGGAGTGTGGTCCCTCGGTTTATTTTTCCTTTCCTTTCAGTGTGCTGTTAGTAGACAGAAATGAGAGCGTGGCAGAAACAGCTGAGAATCCAGCACACGGCAACGTGCTCGTGGCGGCCAAATGACTGGAGCTCCAGGGTAGGTTTGTGGGAACGATGAGAGAAGCCGCATTTCTTTGGGGCTTTGCCCAGGCAGCCCTCAGGGTTTCTCCAGGCCAGGCAGAGCACGTGGCAGCACAGAGCACGTGGCAGCACAGATGACGTCGGCCGGGTTCCTGGAGCCTTTATGCTGTCACAGTGCGTTGCCACGAGGACAGAGGGCCCTGCCCAAGGACGGCTGGCAGCTGGGTCCAGGCACCTCCTGTGTGAGCTGCGCTGCCCGCAGCCGCTCGCCATGCCCTGTG
>NW_011315338.1:0-456 GCF_000146605.3 Meleagris gallopavo | reverse complement strand
CTTCCATCTGACTACTATGCAACTGAAAAATCAAGAGTGAATCAAGAGGAAATCAGCTTCTCCATGCTCGTGCATGATACAAGATTTGAGCTATCCTTCTCAAGACACTCACAGATGTCACTTACAGTCAGGATTCTGATGCAGACCTGCTGAAACAGCCAAAGCAAGGTGCATTAAATGCCTGCTTATCAATGCCTCTAACTGAACGCATTCCTGTATCTAAATATGCACAGAAATATTTATGGATTTTTAGTTTTTTGTCTATATTCATGTCTATTTCATGTATGTATAATAGATAATTATATACAATTTATGTGATTTATATCATTATATAATGACTGTATTTATAATATGTGCACACATGTATGAATTCTGTTCTTCTTCTACTGACCAGGGATAACTACCTGTGGGAAAACACTCCCAAGTCTGCCAACAGAGTGCTGTTCACAAGGTCCC
>NW_011315336.1:0-391 GCF_000146605.3 Meleagris gallopavo | reverse complement strand
AGTTTATCAGCCTAAGGAAAGAAGAGGAATCTAACCATAAAAATGTGACTAAAAAAAACAACGTTACTCTGTTTGGAAGTGGAAGAATAAGGAAAAAGGATCACTTTAGGCTATTATTATTGGCATAGATGTCATAGGAAAGATTAAAGGTTAGAAGTCTGTAATAAATAGTGATAATCTCTACGATTTATCTATGCAGTGAGGTAGCAATTCAGCACAAGAAGATACAATTTGGAGGTGTGCATTCATTCAGATGTGTTTTGGCTCCAGAGTTCTCTGTGCAATGTAACACTTATTTGTGCCTCGGTCAGGACGGCAGTTATGAAAAGTCTCCCAGAAGACTGGGCCTTGAAAGATAAGTTCAAGACAGTTTTAAAAAACCTTTTTTTTT
>NW_011315333.1:0-478 GCF_000146605.3 Meleagris gallopavo | reverse complement strand
ACCGCTCCACATCCCTCCTGTGCTTCGGCACCCCCAGGGCTTGGGCGCAGTACTCCAGGATGGGGCCTCGCAAGGGCACAGTAGAGAGGGACAATCACCGCCCTGCCCTGCTGGACACCTTTCTCAGGCCTTCCGGGCTGCAGGCACGCACTGCTGGCTCATGTCCAGCTTTTTGGCCATTACGACCCCCAGGTCCTTCTCCACAGGGCTTCTGTCTATGTGTTCTCCTCCCAGTCTCTACCTGTATCTGCGACTGCCTCAACCCAATTGCAACACCTTGCACTTGGCCTTGTTAAGCCTCACGAGATGCTCACGTGCCCTCTATTTCAGCGTGTGTCCGGGTCCCTCTGGATAGCGCCTCTGCCTTCTATTGTGCCAACCGCACCACTCAGCTTGGTGTCATCAGCTGAGGGTACACTCAATCCCGCTGTCTATGTCCTTGATAAAAGTGTTCAAGAGCACCAGTCCCAAGACGGAC
>NW_011315332.1:0-414 GCF_000146605.3 Meleagris gallopavo | reverse complement strand
TAGTTGGTTGTGGAATACATTAATTGGTGCTTCTGTTGAAGGTATATAAGAATGATCGTCTTCGTCAGCTGAGTGCTGAGTTGGCGTTAATGAGTTTAGTTGTATACGGGAAAGTGCATCTGCTACAACGTTTGATCTTCCGGGTTTGTAGAATAATTGGTAATCGTGTTCCTCCATGAAAGATTTCCATCTTTTCAGTTTTGCGTTGTTGTTCTGCGGAGATAAAGCAAATGTTAATGGTTGATGATCTGTATGAATATTAATTTTAGCTCCGTATATGAAATTTCTCAATGTTTGTAGTGCCCAAACGATGGCAAGCATTTCCTTTTCGTTGGTTGCATAATTTTCCTCTGTTTTGGAAAGAGTACGAGAAATGAAGGTTATCGGTCTATCACCGTCGTGACATTTTTGTGA
>NW_011315331.1:0-504 GCF_000146605.3 Meleagris gallopavo | reverse complement strand
TTGGTTGGGTAGGAACCGTAGCACGGCGAACCCTGGATCGCTTTCAGACCTTTCTTCTTCCGGTTCATGTAGACGATGGTGACGGGGTATGGTGACGCAGCAGCACACCAGCATCGTGACCAGCACCGCAATCAGAATGGCCGAGATGGAGGACACGTACACGGCCGCCGGTGGCAGTGGAACATCTGTTTCGGGTTGAGCAATGCAGGTGGTTAGTGCAAAGTCAAGTACAAATAAGCGCTGGAGTGCGTCTCTTTCCTACCATTGGATTGTTCGATGTTGCACTTGCGCAGTTCACGATCACTGCCCTGGCACGTGAGCTCACCGGTGGACGAGACGGCGTGTGGCTGCAGACAGGTGCGGGTCCGGATCTTCTCGTTGTCCGCGTTACACGGTGACCATTCGCTCCATTCGCCCCATCCAAGGAATGCTGCAAGGCGGAAAGAAATGTGTGCGATAGGTCGGCGATTCTTCGTCCAGGCGTTTGTCTCACTACTTACAGTC
>NW_011315328.1:0-326 GCF_000146605.3 Meleagris gallopavo | reverse complement strand
CTCTCTCTCTCTCTCTCTCTCTCTCTCTCTCTCTCTCTCTCTCTCTCTCTCTCTCTCTCTCTCTCTCTCTCTCTCTCTCTCTCTCTCTCTCTCTCTCTCTCTCTCTCTCTCTCTCTCTCTCTCTCTCTCTCTCTCTCTCTCTCTCTCTCTCTCTCTCTCTCTCTCTCTCTCTCTCTCTCTCTCTCTCTCTCTCTCTCTCTCTCTCTCTCTCTCTCTCTCTCTCTCTCTCTCTCTCTCTCTCTCTCTCTCTCTCTCTCTCTCTCTCTCTCTCTCTCTCTCTCTCTCTCTCTCTCTCTCTCTCTCCTCTCTCCTCTCCTCTCCTCTCC
>NW_011315327.1:0-374 GCF_000146605.3 Meleagris gallopavo | reverse complement strand
AGCTTTGCACACAATGTTATATATATTGAAAATAGACCTATTTTTTTTAATTCAGTCCATAAAGCAACAGATCATAAATCAGATGATTTATGAATAGCAAAACTATGCCTGAAAGTGTTTGTGAATGCACATTATTAGGAAGGTAACATAACAACAATAATGAAACATAACAAAGAGAAAAAAACAACAACAAAAAAAGGAGCTCTGGATTTAACTATACACAGATAAAATAAGGATGTTAACATTCCAGAATAAGGTGTATAATTTACTTGACACTATTTAAATATGCAGTCCTTGGCTGGATTATTCTTTCAGCCACTTTTTTCATGTCTTCTGAAATTTCCTCATAACTGATGTTAGATTCATGTGCAAAA
>NW_011315326.1:0-496 GCF_000146605.3 Meleagris gallopavo | reverse complement strand
GCTTTTTAAAGTGTCATATTTATCTCAATTACTTTGGTGATGGTGTAACACGATTTCACAAGCAGAGGAATCAATATAAGTGGACCTGAGAAAGGTAGAAACTGTATCATGTAGGCAAGACATATGTGTGAGAGGCAAGCATTTCCTGAGTTATTGTTACTGCTCTTGTCATTGTAGTGTACAGCTAACATGCAGAGGAAGGTTGGCAATTCAATCTAGCAAAAAGTTTTTTGTCCTGGGAAATGGCCTAAAATTATGTGCCTTAATACAATCTAGAAGTAGTGTATGAAGCTGCATGACTGAGAAGAAGCTGTTTTAGTGCTCACCACTGGAATGGTTTTGTTTTCCTTCTTTAGGTCTTCGGGTGAACGGGGAGCTTATTACTGCTTACCCCCAAGTGGTGGTCGTCCGGGTACCAACACCTTGGGTCCAAAGTGACAGTGATATTACAGTCCTTCGCCATCTAGAGAAAATGGGCTGTCGGTTAATGAATCGT
>NW_011315324.1:0-528 GCF_000146605.3 Meleagris gallopavo | reverse complement strand
GCACAATTTATTTCGATTAACAATGAAAACTAAATCTCCTGAAACTCTGATCAAAGTCCTTTCCTGTCTCTCCTTTTTTAAGATTTTTCCTAATTGGAAGTCTGACATCCTGAAAATCATTCAGCTCTCTTTCCATGTTTCTTTTTACATAAATTCAGATGTCAGCAAAGATTATTTAATGAACTCTCTTTGGAGACTCAAAATCATTGCTGCCACTAATATCACCTATAATTTATTCTCCCTTATTGTGGAAAATATCAGGCTGTGACATTTTCCCTTTTCATCTCTCTTTATTATTGTTATTTCATTAACAGACTTTTTTAGCACTATAATTTTGAAGAACTGATTTCTATAATTTTTATATTCTAAATAAATCTGACTCTGAGCTTATGGTAGTTATTTCTTCAGTAAGAGTTCACAGTGTGTTCTGTGTTTCAAAATCTATTTTTTTAATTCTGCCAATTAGACCATTAAAAATGTGGTCTAATTCCTTAAAACTGGAAAGTTTTAAAATTCCCTGGCTACTTT
>NW_011315323.1:0-500 GCF_000146605.3 Meleagris gallopavo | reverse complement strand
ATGTTAGAACACAAACAATTAATTATATTATTCTATCTTGATTTCTTCCGTTTTGGTTGACAGGCAGCATTCAGCATTTACTTAAAGCGGCTTTCTGCCTACCTCGTCAATCAATTTCGCTGATCTCATCCATCACGCTCCGGTAGGTGCTATCTCCGTGTGCGCGAGTGCATTGAACGTACCTTAAGGGAAATTGCGATCGTAAGCTGAGTATATATGTGTGTATGTGGGTTTCTCCTTCTTTTGCTTTTAATAAAGGGCATGCTTTAGCTGCATACCATCCCTTACCATATGCTACCGTCACCCGTGAGCACCCGAGGCACGGGTAAACGATCAATAGACGTGATCCGCCGGGTGAATCCCCGCGAGGAAAGGTGTTCGCTTGTTGTTCGTTCTTTCCACATAAAGATGCAATAGAAAGATCTGTTTTCTGTAATGCTAGTGGTTTTGTTTGGGTGTGGAGTCAAGGACCTGGGGGAAGAGACTTGGAGCCAAGGTTT
>NW_011315321.1:0-424 GCF_000146605.3 Meleagris gallopavo | reverse complement strand
ACTTGCACAGGACTCTGAGGTAGAAAGCTGCTCGCTGAGGCAGAGCTCAGAAATGAGGCAGGGGAAGCCTGACAGATTGAGAGTGATGAAGTGTCTGAATAAAGAAAGGAACAGAAGGAATAGACATTACTGGAATCTATCAGATGCCAATATTCATTTGAAAAACAATACTGTGCACGTAGAATAAAAAGCAACACAGGATCAACCTGCAACTATTTATTCCACTGTCTCAGTGATGGTAGCTATTATACAAACTCTATGTATTTCTAATAAAAAAAACACAAATTCCTCCTCCAGTGTGCAATCAAATTAAGTTCATTTATGAGTTTAGGTAGAAAAAAAGACTTCTGCTGGTCTCGGTAACGCAGCTACAAAAGCACTGTACAGGATATTCGCAGATATGGCGTAAGCCAAAGTTTGGAAC
>NW_011315320.1:0-421 GCF_000146605.3 Meleagris gallopavo | reverse complement strand
TTAACGCGCGTTTAGCAGACGACAACCCTTTTGCTGGGGAGGAAAGCGAAAAACAATCGTCCATCACCTTAAGATGATGATGATCACCACCATCGTCAGCCTAGTTTGCTTTCGGGTCGGGACGGAACAAGCGCGGAATGAACATTTCTCACGTGTGCATGTATCTGTATGTGTGTGTGTGGCATCTTTTTGAGTAAGATCAAGAAAAAGTGTTTTTAAGTGTGAAGACATTCCAATCGCACAGCGCTTTCCTGTACTGGGTTTCCTCTGCCCAGGGAGGTAGACTTGAAAGGTGTACAAAAATAGGAAACAAATATCCAAATCCGTTCACTTCAAAGTGTGTACTTTTGAAATCCGCTGTTGCTGCGGCTAACGATCTCCTTGAAGTGGAGTGAAGATGACTGAGCCTGCGGTGTGTGGT
>NW_011315319.1:0-452 GCF_000146605.3 Meleagris gallopavo | reverse complement strand
AGCCCTCCATCTCCCAACCTCCCAGCACCCGCCGCCAGCCCTGCACGTGGATTTCCTCTGCTTGCATCTCTGCTGTGCTCCCCACCAGCTGTCGGGCAGCACACTCACACAGCCGAAGCACGCATGCTTGTGGCCCTGGATCACGTTGTGCTGCTCTGCACAAGGCTGCACTGGGGCTAGGACTCTTTGCCTAAGGGATTGCTTTCCTTAAGCCCAGCTGGTCACAGCACCACAGACAGCATCCTTCTGAGGGCTGAGCTGGAGGGGAAGGGCAAAAACCCACACGGGACCAGTGTCCCATCAAAGCTGGATGAGGCTGTGTTACTAAACACGGTGCGACACGGGCTGCTAAAGCATGTGGGGGGACAAAACATGGCACATACCTGGCAAGAGATCAGAACAACTTAGAGAAATCCCTTGAATCTGCAGCCGTTCCTTGTCACTTTGCTCTG
>NW_011315318.1:0-390 GCF_000146605.3 Meleagris gallopavo | reverse complement strand
TGTCCCCACGGATTCTCTTGCATTCTTTTATTCCTTACTAAAAGCAGTATTTCAGCCATATGCAAGTGAAGTGGTTCAGAGCTGTGTGTGTTTATCGATCAGTGCTTCCTCTCTGTTTTCTGATGGATATGTCTTTCCAGGAGACTTAAGACACTTGTGATTGACACTACTTATTGGATTTCTCTTTGTCTGACAGCTGTGCTCTGAGATCCCCAGGCACAAGACTCTGTCTTGGAGTTCAGGAAACTGAATTCTTCCTGTGTTTCACCTAACCTTAGATATAGAGAACAACTTAATGTCAAGTGTTGGTGCTTTTGCGTGCTGGGTGACTTCACTGCCATCAGTGAAGTTACTTGCAGAATAAGAAATTACTGACTGGAGTCAGTGTTT
>NW_011315317.1:0-448 GCF_000146605.3 Meleagris gallopavo | reverse complement strand
TGGCTGTACTCTGGATGCACTCGCACAGCTCCCATGTCTCCCTGCACTGAGGGACTCCGCATCTGGACGCAGCACTGCAGGTGAGGGCCTGACCAGCGCAGAGCAGAGGGGATGGGGGATCTCCTCCCTTGGCCCGCTGACTGCGCATCTTTGGATGCAGCCCAGGATACGGTTGGCTTTCTGGGCTGGAAGGGCCCACTGCTGGCTTGTGTCCAGCTCCCACCCACCAGTACTCCCAGGCCTTATGGAGCAGGACTACGCTCAGTCCTTTCATCCCCTAGCATGTTTTGGTGGTGGCTGTTCCCTCATCCCAGCTACTGACCCTGCACTTGGATTTGTGCCCACTGCTCAGCCTGTTGAGGTCTCTGTGGATGGCATCCCGTCCCTCTGCTGTGTCACTGCACCCCACAGCTTGGTGTCCTTAGGGTGCACTCAATGCACTCAACCC
>NW_011315312.1:0-357 GCF_000146605.3 Meleagris gallopavo | reverse complement strand
TCACTGTAGAAGACATTTTCCTTTAGTATTTCTACCTCCATTTTCCCTTTGTTCTTTCCTTTGAGGTATTGAAAGGCTGTTACCAGGTTCCCTTTGGAGCCTTCACTTCTCCAGGAGGCTGAACAGCCCAGCTCTCCTTGCTTACAGGAGAGGGGTTCCATCCTTGGGTTCGCGTTTGTGGCTGTACTCTGGATGCACTCGCACAGCTCCATGTCTCCCTGCACTGAGGACTCCACATCTGGACGCAGCACTGCAGGTGAGGCCTGACCAGCGCAGAGCAGAGGGATGGGGATCTCCTCCCTTCGCCCGCTGACTGCGCATCTTTGGATGCAGCCCAGGATACGGTTGGCTTTCTGG
>NW_011315311.1:0-463 GCF_000146605.3 Meleagris gallopavo | reverse complement strand
ATAATGTCTTGAATATTATCTTCGTAGTGCTGAGAATGTTTAGAAAGTTATAGCTCAGCTAAGAAGGTAGTAATAAAGATGTTAAAGAAAGCAGCCCCTGTTGTGTTGACCAGGGATGAACATAAAATCATCTCCCAGTTAATGCAGAGGCAGCTGATGTGACTGCCTCTGTCCTCAGCAGCTTGCTGGAAGGAAGCCCACAAAGCATTTCAGTGCAGGGCTGCTGAGGGAAGCTGTCAGAGCAGAGCACTCTGTCCCCTTGCAGAGTACCGGGATGCTTTTCCAGCTGACTGACTGACGGCTGCTTTGTCTGTGGCCCTGGCTCTGGAGGAGTGAAGCAGTGCTGAGAGTGGAAACGCAGCGATGTTGCAGCCCCGCTCTTGGAGTCCAAAGCCATTCCCACACGACCCATGGCTGTCTGCCAACGCCAAGTGGCACACGAGGTCCGGCAGTGGGTCAGGTA
>NW_011315310.1:0-559 GCF_000146605.3 Meleagris gallopavo | reverse complement strand
AATTACGAATAGGCAAACGTTCTCGATAATACGCTAACACCAATCGCTTCTTTAATTTTTGCAGATGAATGGAAACCGTTGGCCCTCATTCCACAATGTCCCGGCTCGACATAATTCAACCGTCCTCCTACAAAAGGTAAGAATTGAATGAATATATTTATCAAAAGTAAAATTGTACCAGAGAGTGTTTTTAATGATGAAAAAAATCCTTAATTTCATTTGATGTTATAATGATATTTATCGATAACATGCACTACTAACTGAACATGTATCCCATAAAGTGCGATTAATACTTGTCCCGAACGTTGGAACTTTAGTAAATAATATGTTATTTCTCATTTAAGGTTGCTTTCCCTCATGGCTTGGGTAAAAAAGGTAGAAGATGGCTGGATGGAAAAAAGGGGTTCTTCCTAATCGTCCCTAACGAGTTTCCCGTTGATCTACTGCTGCTTCGATTGTGTAAGTATGTTCTGCATTACAATTGATTGAATGCGAATGTTTTTTTTCAAATGATGATTATGACCAAACCTATTAAATGAACCACTTATGATTCATATTT
>NW_011315309.1:0-453 GCF_000146605.3 Meleagris gallopavo | reverse complement strand
GTTTTTTTTTCCTAGGGTTGTTTTATTTCCCTTTTGTTTCTATTCTTGGAACTGCTTTTTCCTTTCCTGAGCGTATTCCCCTCTGTTTGTGAGGATTTCAAGTGATTTTGCTTTGCTCTGCTTGGCTTTTTTTTACATACTCGTTCATTCCTTTTGCTGGTTTTTCCTGGCTTTGGTTTGCTCTTTGGTTCTTGTTGGTATCGGGGCCTTGCATTGCTGTTAAATTTTGGTTCTTTCTTTCCATTGTTAAGCACTGGTGAGCTTTGTTCTCTCTTTACTTTGCTAGGATTCTTTGCTTTGCCATGCTAGTGTATTGAATTCATTGGCTTTCCTCTTGTATTTCTCATCCTCGCTTGGCTTTGCTTCGTTTTCATTCCTTGTTTTGTTTTGTCTCTTTTTTTATTTTTTCTGTAGTGAGGCTTTTTTGTTTGCTTTGCATTGTCTTTGTTTCCT
>NW_011315305.1:0-384 GCF_000146605.3 Meleagris gallopavo | reverse complement strand
CAAATACCCAATAGAGGGTTGTACATCCTGACCATTCTTCTTGGGATTTAGATACTTTCCTTTTTAAAACTGAAACTCTTAGGTGTTTTTCACTACAAAAGTCCTTGAAAATACGTAGGTGTCACTTTTCTTGAATTATGCCTTCAGTGAGAAAATCCTATTTGGCAGCCATCCTTATTTGGTTGTTCTCAAACCTGTAGATCCCTTCTAAAACCTTGGGGTTACTCTGCTAATGTTAATCAAAGACAAGGATTTGATATCTTCTATTTTTTTTAATTATTTATTATTTTTTAAAATATGTGTCAAATGAATATGTGAATCTATTTGTGACAATTTTATTTTTTCTCATCCATGAAGTTCTCCACTTATTGTGTGCTGCTTTCT
>NW_011315304.1:0-481 GCF_000146605.3 Meleagris gallopavo | reverse complement strand
CCAGAAGAAGCCCAGAGCCAAGAGCACGACAGCCAAGCTGATGAAAGCAGGACTCTGTTCACACAGTCCTTAGAAAGGTTCCCTCCGCATCTCTGAGTCCCCAGTCAGAGTTTATAGGCAACAGGTTTTACTCTTGCACTCAATTAAGAGATGCTCAGAGCAGATGTTTTCACTGAGTTATGCTTTAGTCCAGTCAGAATGTCTGTCCAGTGCTCGGATCACCAAGTACCTACTGTAACTAAAAGAACAACTGTTCTTCACTGAGCATAGTGACAAAGTTGTTTACCTTTGAAGCATCCACCTGCTGACAGAGCATTTGAAGTAAGGACTGGGCATCTTCTGCCCACCGAGGGAGAGTTTTGGGAGAAACCTGGGGAAAAAAAAAAGTATTGAACTTTGAGTTGTTACTCAAACGTAACACTTCCCTGAAATCACACAGCTCACGTACCTTGCAGCTGTCAGCTGGTGAGAACAATAACTC
>NW_011315301.1:0-321 GCF_000146605.3 Meleagris gallopavo | reverse complement strand
ACTCAAGTTTCAGATGTTAGTATACAAAGAAGCTTACCAGCATCTCAGTATCAATAACAAAGCCAGTTCCTCCCCCCCAACTTATTTGGATTGTTTTGTTGTTTGATGGAGAGAAAACCCAAGCAGAGCAACCCCTAGGATTAGCAACCAAAGCCACAGTGATTTGCTAATGCTACATCCACCCAAGCTTTTGTTGAGGTGTTAGCAGCTTCAGGAGGAAGAGGAGGACCTGATAATCAAGACTTTGTGCATGCCACAACTCCCAAGAGCCATTCCCCCACCCTGGGCCATGTCTCAGCACTGTTCCCTCAAGATCCCGGG
>NW_011315300.1:0-425 GCF_000146605.3 Meleagris gallopavo | reverse complement strand
TTTTTATTGTTTACTTATTGTTTGTTATTTTATTTTATTTTATTTGCTTGCTTATTTATCGGCTCGCTCGCTCGCTCGCTCGCTCATTTATTTATTTATTCATTCATTCATTCATTCATTCATTCATTCATTCATTCATTCATTCATTCATTCATTCCTCGTGTTTTATTTCTTATCGATTTTTTCCCCTTTTTAATTTTCGTTTTATCGATCTTTAGGTGTTCCGTCCCCGTCCCCGCCCCGCCCCGTCCCGTCCCGTCCCGTCCCGTCCCCGGTTTCGCGATTTGTTGATTGATTGATTGATTGATTGGATTGGATTGGATTTTTGTTGTTGTTGTTGTTTATGTGTGTACTTGTTCGTCTATTTATTTTTGATTTCTATTTTTATCTTTTAATTTTCGTATGTTTGTTTGTTTGTTTGTTTA
>NW_011315299.1:0-488 GCF_000146605.3 Meleagris gallopavo | reverse complement strand
ATTTTCTTAGATTGATAATGATGTTTAAAGAGTTGTACTTAAACATACTAAAATACTTACAACGAAGACGATTGGGCATTCGGGCAACGAGCTTCTAACGTTTCTAAGCCCAACATACGACATCTAAAATTCTTGGGGGCTGGGAATGATCACTAGGGGTTTCATGGAAAATGACCCTCTTGAAGGACCTTCGAGCCTGTTCGACACGATCGATCTGGATCTTCACTATGAGAGACCAAACAACTGAGCTGAGTATTCCAGTGTTCGTCCTGACCAACGAATAAATCACTTGCGATTTTTTTGAAATAGCCAAGGATTATGAGGTAGCCAAGCAATGGTAGCAACGGAATCGACATGAAGGCAAATGATGAGAATGCACTTGAACTGGGCTCCAAGGTCTCCAATACGACACGAGCGATCCTTGCTATGAAAGAATGATCCATACAACTGAACACCATTCCAGTCTTACCCAAACCAACGGCCAAATC
>NW_011315298.1:0-490 GCF_000146605.3 Meleagris gallopavo | reverse complement strand
CCCCAGCAGCCCTGGTGCAGCGCATCACGAAGAGGGGCGGGGAGCCTCCACCCGGCTTCACGGGGCCGTGAGGTCACAATGTCCCACTGCGATGCTGTCCCATGACACAGGCATTGCTCTGCGCCTGCCCCAACTGCAACACTTGCTGTGGCTGCAGCGGTGGTGGTGGCAGCATGGCACGAGTGTGGGGGGCCACGGCCCCTGCCCGCCTTGTCGTGGTGCTCCTACTGATGGCCCTGCGTACCTGTGAGATTTGTGCTGCTCCGCTCCGAGCACAGGGAGCAGGTGAGTGGACAGAGACGAGGCCAAAACTGGGCGGCACGGGGGGCCTGAAGTCAGGCTGCGTCGCCATGGCCCTACGCCACCCTTCCCTGGGGCCACCCTCCGTGGTGGACGTTAGGCAGAGGGTGATGGGCAGCACCGCAGGAGCCGGGCAAGAGCCCGTGGCAGCGCTGTTCCCCAGGGCTGGCTCCAGCCATGCCGGGCCACG
>NW_011315297.1:0-339 GCF_000146605.3 Meleagris gallopavo | reverse complement strand
TTGCCTGCCCCACCTATTTTCCCAACCTCCTGCCCCACTCCCCTGCCCCCCATTGCTGCCCCCCGGCCCCACTCACCAAATCCCCCAGCTGGTTCATGGCCAGCTGGAAGGAATGCCTTCCCAGCGCGTGCTCTGCATTGTGGGCGTTGATGTATTTCAGGTTTTTCTCCCAAATCAATCTCCGCGATATTTCATCCTCCTGGGATGAGACGGAGCTGGGACGGACAGACGGACAGACACCACCCTCACCCCCAGCACCACCCCCATAGGGACACCACCGTCCTGCAGCCCCCCAGCCCCACACCTTGCCGTTGTACTGCTTGCTGTACTTTCTCTTCC
>NW_011315296.1:0-481 GCF_000146605.3 Meleagris gallopavo | reverse complement strand
CTGGTGAAAATCCGGCACCACCGTACGATTGCCAGCCCAAAGGGAGGAAATTAGTTTTCGCTTAAAAATGCCATTCCACCCCGGGTTTCGTGGGAGCACCTCCCCACCCGGGGGGTTTGCTAGGGGAGGTTTCGGAGGTGGTTGTGTTTGATTAAGATGATGTATGTTGTTGCGCGGGATTGATTGTAAATGAAGAAGTTTTACCGTGAGCTGCCGGTGAGTGGCAGTGTCCCAGGGCGACTCGGACCGGGAAAACCGGTGCACCGAAGGGAAAGTTTGACGAAGCTCGAACTAGGGGGTAGGTTCAGGGGGAACAAAAGGTTCGTACGGGGCCGGACGACAGGTAAACGAACAATCAACGTGGAATTCAACGTAGATTAAAGAAATCAATCACCGTGTTGGGTAATTTCTGACGGCGGGGCGTAGTTTTCTGTAAGTAGGATATATTCCGCGGAAGAGGAAGTATAGTATAAGTTTTCAG
>NW_011315294.1:0-518 GCF_000146605.3 Meleagris gallopavo | reverse complement strand
GAAGCAATACCACTCGAACACTCGAAGCTGAAACACCGACAGACGTTGAGCCGATCGCGATGATAATCTAATTTAAATTTACAATCTGTAGGCGCCAAGGTCTTTTTTTCTTGGCTGGGGTTCAAACGATTGAGCGTCGGACAGAGGGACCGGCCCGGCCTGTGGTGAATGGAAAAGAACCAGTGAAAGCTACTTACTCTGCCCGATTCGCTACTGCTGCTGCAGGTTGTTGCCATCGTCAGATTTCGGAATGTGATTCGGATCACGATCACGATGTTTCCTAATGCTTGCGTACAACACCCAGCAACGAAAAACAAGCAGCCAGTAACAATTATGACAGATGTGAAGCTTTGGCTGATTTTTTGTTGGTGAGATTCACCTTCAATTAGGCGTCATTACTCTCAGGGGGGAAATGGTTTGCAATTTGAACAGGACAGGTTGATGACGGATTGATAAAGTGGACAAGACGATCGCTACCCGCGCGCCAAAGGGTCATCCACTAGCTGGCGATCCATATC
>NW_011315292.1:0-561 GCF_000146605.3 Meleagris gallopavo | reverse complement strand
ACCATCGCCGAACACCGAAAGCATAATAAAGATTTTAATCTACCGATAAACGAGTGAAATAAAGCGGAACGGCTGTGTGTGGAGAGAGGATTTTTTTTGAAAGCATTTTCCGTGTGTTTCGCTTACCGGCAAATGGAACTTGGGAGAAAATTTTACCAACTCTGTGCCAACCTTTGCCACGGAGATTTTCATGCCCGAGATAGTTTGGTTTCGATTCATCTGCTTCACGCTTCGGGATGAGGAACATTCGCGCGCCAAGATAACGTCGCCTTAATACGCGCGAAAAGGTTTCCCCCCCGTTCGGGAGGCTAAACGAATGTTTAGCTCCGAAAGGGAAAATATTGTGTCTCACTTCTACTACACTAACGCGTCGCGTGATGTTGGCAGCGGGGCGTGAATATCCGCGTCCAGAAAACCTAAAGCCCGACACGTACGACACTTCATTTATCCCATTTAATCTCGCCGTACACATCTTGTACGGTGCTACGGTGGTGGCGTTTGGGATGTGGAAGGTTGGGAAGGCACCGAAAAAGGTTAACTGATACCGGGTTCTGAACTTGG
>NW_011315291.1:0-502 GCF_000146605.3 Meleagris gallopavo | reverse complement strand
TGTCATGGGAGTACAAAACGATGCTTAAAATCGATTTATCGTTTGATCAAATGATAGAAACGACTTGCTAACATTTGAAACTAAATTTTACAGAAAAAACTTAGTTGATCCGTCGAAATTCGACACCATAACCTCAGCTTTACGTTTGTAAAACATCAAATCTGACACTCTGATGATCTCAGACTCTGATGGAAGTCTGATATCAAAAACTGATTTAATTTCCTTTGAAATTCAGTATTTTGAATCATGTAACTAATAATTGAATCTTTCACCGTTCTCATCGCTCTGTCCACTTATCCATTAGATTGTGGGGGGCAAGGTGGTGATTTGCTGACTTTAGTACCTTTTGAATGTTAAAATGATTTTTACTTCCCTGAGTTGAAAAGAGGCCCATTGTCTAACACTTTTTCTCGTGGCATTCTCAAACATGTGAAAAATGTATCTTGCTCTTGGATAACACGCTCTGCCCTGATACTTGTCATGATGTTAGCTTCTGTAAACA
>NW_011315290.1:0-305 GCF_000146605.3 Meleagris gallopavo | reverse complement strand
CAAAAATATGATATTTTGCTCCCAGAAATTCCAGTTTTATCACCGAAGACTCTACGTTTTTCACCAGAAATACCTATTTTATCCCCAAACATGACATTTTCTCCAGAAATACCAGTATTTCCTTACCTTAAAATGACACCTTTTCCAAGAAATAGTAGATTTTTCCCCAAAAATATGATATTTTCTCCAAGAAATGCCAGTTTTATCGCAAATATACGACATTTTATACCGCAAATAGCCGCTTTCTCCCGAAAGTAAGCCATTTTCTGCCAGGAACTGCAGTTTCCTCCCACAAATACCATTTT
>NW_011315288.1:0-502 GCF_000146605.3 Meleagris gallopavo | reverse complement strand
CCTGGAAGTGACTCTCAAGCACACATTCCAGTGCGTCACCACCCTGTGCGTGAAAGCCTGCCTCCTAACTAACCAACCTAAACCTCCCGTCTCACTTGAAACCATTTCCCCTTGTCCTATCGCTATCCACCCTCCTAAACAGCCCGTTGCCCCCTCCTGCTTATGCGCTCCCTTCGAGTCTTGGAAGGCTGTCATGAGCTATCTCCAGAGCTTTCTCTTCTCCCACAGAAACAATCCCAGTTCCCTCAACATTTCTTTCTAAGAGAGGTGCTCCAGCCCTCTGATCATCTTTGTGGCCCTTCTCCCGACCTGCTCCAAAAGCTCCACATCATTCCCGTGCTGGAGCCCCAGGCCTGGACGCAGTGCTGCACATGGGGCCGCACCAGAGCCGAGTCGAGGGGGACAATCACCTCCCTCTCCCTGCTGGTCGCTCCTCTTTGAATGCAGCCCAGGATACAGTTGGCCTTCTGGGCTGCAAGTGCACACTACTGGCTTATGTCCA
>NW_011315287.1:0-556 GCF_000146605.3 Meleagris gallopavo | reverse complement strand
AATTACGAATAGGCAAACGTTCTCGATAATACGCTAACACCAATCGCTTCTTTAATTTTTGCAGATGAATGGAAACCGTTGGCCCTCATTCCACAATGTCCCGGCTCGACATAATTCAACCGTCCTCCTACAAAAGGTAAGATTGAATGAATATATTTATCAAAAGTAAAATTGTACCAGAGAGTGTTTTAATGATGAAAAAATCCTTAATTTCATTTGATGTTATAATGATATTTATCGATAACATGCACTACTAACTGAACATGTATCCCATAAAGTGCGATTAATACTTGTCCCGAACGTTGGAACTTTAGTAAATAATATGTTATTTCTCATTTAAGGTTGCTTTCCCTCATGGCTTGGGTAAAAAAGGTAGAAGATGGCTGGATGGAAAAAAGGGGTTCTTCCTAATCGTCCCTAACGAGTTTCCCGTTGATCTACTGCTGCTTCGATTGTGTAAGTATGTTCTGCATTACAATTGATTGAATGCGAATGTTTTTTTTCAAATGATGATTATGACCAAACCTATTAAATGAACCACTTATGATTCATATTT
>NW_011315285.1:0-335 GCF_000146605.3 Meleagris gallopavo | reverse complement strand
GGACGTCGCAGCCCCAAAATTGAGGGTTTTTTTCCCCCAAATGACCCAAAGTTTACCGTTTTTTTTCCCCAAAAGTCTCACAGCCTGGTGTCAGGTTGGCAGCACGAGATACTCAAAAATCCGTCAACTTCCCCCCAAAAAATGAATTTTCCCTAAAAAATCTTTTTTCACCCAAAACCTTCAAATCCCCAGTTTTTCACCACATTTCCCCACTTCTGTCATTTTTCTCTCCCAGTAATGACCCAAAATCTCCGTTTTTTTCCCCAAAATCTCAGAGCCTGGTGCCAGATTTGTGGACAGAGGCCCCCAAAATCCCGGTTTCTCCCCTAAAATCC
>NW_011315284.1:0-454 GCF_000146605.3 Meleagris gallopavo | reverse complement strand
AACTGTCATAGTGCGGAGTGTGGTGTAGCAGATTAGGGGAACTGGGAGGTATTCCTAAGAGAACTGTCATTTCTGGGTGAAAAGGTCTTATGTGGAGGGAAAAGGTGAGGAATGTGTGAGAAAGCTGGTGTTTCTGGGAGTAAATGCCATCTTTTGGGGGCTAGAAATGGTCTTTCTGGTGGGATGTGCCACATCTTTGTGAGGCAATCGGTGTTTGTGAGGGCCAATGGCATATATTCAGGATCGAAATGGTCTTTCCGCAGTAAAAGTCCAAAAGTCTGGGAGTAAGTGTCATGATGAGGAATGTAATGGAGTGTAATTGGGAGGAACTGGGAGGAATTTCTCGGAGTCGTGGTCTTTGTGGGTGCATATGTCCCATTTAGGGAAGGAAAGGAGTATTTCTTAGCAGAACTGCCATAGCATGTAGGGAAAAAGTCCTATCCTTGGGAGACAA
>NW_011315283.1:0-414 GCF_000146605.3 Meleagris gallopavo | reverse complement strand
CTGAGAAATGAAATATTGAGGATACTGGAAAATATTTGTGAGGCTGCAGAATACAGCTCTACAGAGCTGCATTCACAGTGCACAGCCCATGCTCAGTAACACAGAGCTCCCTTGATCCGTAGAGCAGGATGGTCGGCAGTGAGCACAGCGCAAGGAATCCCTGTGAGCATGCTGAATTACAGATTCCTTTGGGCTGAGTTAGCGGGCAGGTCCATGCAGGCTTCTAGCAGAAAAGCAATTTTGGTATTTATAATCATGAGAAAACTTTCTTAAACAAAGTGAACAACATGGCATTTTTGATTTCATAAGTCATTTTCTGGTTGTATTTCTAGGGCTAAGAATAAGTTATTTATTTTTTCTTCTGAAACACACTCCTTGTTCCTGTGGTTTTGCAGTGTATCCCTCTGTTATTCT
>NW_011315280.1:0-485 GCF_000146605.3 Meleagris gallopavo | reverse complement strand
CCACAGGGCACACTGCTGGCTCATGGCCAACCTGTCGTCCACCAGGACGCCCAGGTCCCTCTCTGCAGAGCTCCTCTCCAGCAGCTCATCCTCCAGCCTGTATTGGTGCATGCAATTATTCCTCCCTAGGTGTAAGACCCAACACTTGCTTTTGTTAAACCTCATCCGGTTTCTTACTGCCCAGCTCTCCAGCCTGTCCAGGTCTCGCTGAATGGCAGCACAGCCTTCAGGTGTGTCAGCCAATCCTCCCAACTTCGTATCATCAGCAAACTTGCTGAGGGTGGCCACTATCCCCTCATCAAGGTCATTGATGAAGATGTTGAACAAGACCGGACCCAGCACAGACCCTTGGGGGACACCACTGCTTACAGGTCTCCAACCAGACTCTGCACCACCAACGACGACCCTCTGTGCTCTGCCAGTCAGCCAGTTCTCAACCCACCTCACTGTCCACTCGTCTATCCCACACTTCCTCAGCTTTGTTA
>NW_011315278.1:0-445 GCF_000146605.3 Meleagris gallopavo | reverse complement strand
TTCGTGTTTGTTGGCTGTACTCTGGATGCACTCGCACAGCTCCACTGTCTCCCTGCACTGAGCACTCCACATCTGGACGCAGCACTGCAGCTGAGGCCTGACCAGCGCAGAGCAGAGGGGATGGGGGATCTCCTCCCTTGGCCCGCTGACTGCGCATCTTTGGATGCAGCCCAGGATACGGTTGGCTTTCTGGGCTGGAAGGGCCCACTGCTGGCTTGTGTCCAGCTCCCACCCACCAGTACTCCCAGGCCTTATGGAGCAGGACTACGCTCAGTCCTTTCATCCCCTAGCATGTTTTGGTGGTGGCTGTTCCCTCATCCCAGCTACTGACCCTGCACTTGGATTTGTGGCCACTGCTCAGCCTGTTGAGGTCTCTGTGGATGGCATCCCGTCCCTCTGCTGTGTCACTGCACCCCACAGCTTGGTGTCCTTAGGGTGCACTCAA
>NW_011315277.1:0-512 GCF_000146605.3 Meleagris gallopavo | reverse complement strand
GTAATGCTGCAGTTCAGTAGTCAGCACATCAACTCTCTTGGGAGGGAAATCTTTAGAAGGTGAGATTCACGTACAACAACCATTGCCAGTGGTAATTGCTGTCAGCTGAACAGCTGTAGCTACACCTGTTCCCACAGGAAAGTGAGGTCTTAATTACTTTCATGCAATGTGAGTGAGAACAAATAGTTGCTCTTCTTTCTGAGGCTCTGTAAATAACAAAGTCAAATCATGTTAAGGAAGTGTGGGTTTAATACAATACTAGCTAAAGTAATTCTATGCAAAAGATTAATCTGTGTAATATTGCTGCAAATTATTTCAGTTTGGAGTCTTGAAATGATGTAATAGAAGCATAGGAATCTGAATGTGGAAGGAATTAGATATCCACTGGTCACCCTTTTTCTTTTTCTTTTTTTTCCCTTCTTGCTCTTGAGCTCACAGCATGAAAAACAGTTCTTAGGTTGTATGAGAGGGATTTTTATCTGAAAAATGATAAGTAGAACAATCCAGCTGCA
>NW_011315275.1:0-509 GCF_000146605.3 Meleagris gallopavo | reverse complement strand
GTTGTTATTGCTAAATGACTGGACGCTCTCATGAGTTTTAGACGAGTATTACTACTTTGAAAAAATCTTTAGAGCTTCGAGTTAAAAAATCATGACAGTTTACAGCAAAACCTGCAATAATGATGGTGACGCTTGTCTCTGAAACAGTTGGAAACTTTATTATAGCTGTGATTCCAAGGTATGCAAGCAATGTTTGTGCCATTCATGGACTTCATCATAGAGCTGGAAAATTAACAGCAACGATTGGTGTTATAGCAATGACAAGTTCAATATTTCCATTCCATAAATTAAAAGCCACAGTTGGAAAATGTGGCGATGTTCGTTTCTACCTCATCATTTGTTTTGTACCTCGAATTTTGTTTATATAGCTTGAAAACTATATTTCAGTTTCTTCAGTGTTGTATTTGTTCTGCGATACCTCGATAAATTTCTGTGTGACAACAATATTGAAAAAGCCTTGTTTGTAATTTAAGCTTACCGTTAAAAATAAATTAAATCTCAAAACCATG
>NW_011315274.1:0-371 GCF_000146605.3 Meleagris gallopavo | reverse complement strand
CGGGGAGAAGATGATCGCCGAACCGTCGCGGCTCGTCAGATCGGCCGTTTTGTCCGAACCTTTGTTCGTTTCCAAGGTGCTCTCGTGATCGTGTCGGGAGTAGCATACAGGAACGCTCTCGCTGGAGCGTACTCTCGTTAATTGCACGAGTACCGGGAAACGAACCCGGAGAGCGACACCGAGTAAATGAGGGCAAGTAAAGCGAAACGTTTCGATGACAACGTGTTCGCCGAAGCTTTGCATTGAATGGAGACAACCGAACGCCTATTGAGCGACAGGCGCCTGTCATCGCCATCATCGTCGTACTCGCAAGGTGAGAGAACTTTGCGATAGAGCTTCGGGTGACCATGTTGTTTGGGCCCCGCGGTAGA
>NW_011315273.1:0-499 GCF_000146605.3 Meleagris gallopavo | reverse complement strand
GCTAGTGTTGTTGCGACTTCCCAAATGCTTCCTTATCGGATGCTGCGATGAGCACCCAGCGATGATTCTCTCCGGCCAACTGCGACTGCTCCTGTGCTAAGCGAGAGAGCACAACAATCAACAGGCGCCTGCGTGTGTGCGTGTGTGGTGTAAAAGCAACCTCCTAATGCGTCCCGCACACTCCCTCCTATTGATAACCCAGCCGAGGGTTGCCAGTCAGTAAGGAACACAGTCCGTTTATGCGCGCTCGCTACGTCTTGAACGATCCGTTCGGTTGAAGCTGTTGATACACACTGATTTGACGGGTGACGCCTCGGTGCCTCGCGCTGGCGGTGATGAACGCCGGTCGGGGTGAACTGACAGCTGAGCGGCACCTGCGGGCTAGGTGCAGGGCAGCGCGATTGGGTTGGATGGGATGGGGATTTCAAGTGCCATCAAGCGCCACCGGTTTATTGTTCGGTACTAATACTACCGCAGCTACTACCGGTTGGCCGAGGTC
>NW_011315272.1:0-405 GCF_000146605.3 Meleagris gallopavo | reverse complement strand
CCAGGTGCTGGCACAGATTGAGCTGTGGACAAATAGTGACAAATACTCTGTTGGAGTCCATTTCCTGCCAAAGAAGGTGAGTTAGAATGGCAGAAAGTAGCAAACTTGTAGGGCTTCGGTCACACAATGTGAAGTGAGCTTTTTCTTTCTTTTTTGTTAGCTAGGACAGTGTGAAGACGTAGAACTTGTTTGTGACAGGAATGTCCTTGTTTTTTGTTTTTTTCCCCTTGATTTGCAGCTCTTTACTAAGCTGCTGGGAAAGCCTTTGCTGTCTGAGAATAGTCAGGAAGCTCCTTCCTGAAGAGTTGGAGTGAAATCAAAAATCTTCACTGTGGTTGAGAGAATCTGGGTCCCTCTTGCACCTGAGCAGAGCTTATTACAATCTGATCCTAATAGCTTCACAAA
>NW_011315271.1:0-488 GCF_000146605.3 Meleagris gallopavo | reverse complement strand
GGTAGGTATTTGGACCTGGAAGCTGCTTCCTTCGACTTGAGAGTGTGGGGGAGTATTGGCCTTGGATGGGTAAGTGGTTTCTTTTTTTCTTTTCAGGGCTGTGATCTTCGTCTTTTTGGGGGATCCCAAGTGCGCTGAAGGGCTGCTAGGTGTAAGAGCAGCATCTGAATCTGGAGACTGCTTCCTTTGGGGGTGTGGGGTGAGCCCTTAGAATGGGGTGAGTGATTCCTGCTTGATTTCAGAGCTGTGAGCTCTGCTTTTCTGGAGGATCTCAAGCTGGATGGCTGTCATTAATAGGGCTATGTGCTAATTGCATCCATGCGGTGGGTGTTTTTTAAGGGCATTGTGTGCATCCTTGTTGTGTTTTAAATTATGTTCTGCGTCTCGTCTGATTTCATTTTGCAGCCTGATGGAGTTGAAGGATTGCCTGGGCTCCTCCAATCAGTGGTGTGAGATGTGTCCAGCAGGTAATGAACATCATGCACCCC
>NW_011315270.1:0-447 GCF_000146605.3 Meleagris gallopavo | reverse complement strand
TGTCAACAAAGTGAAAAATCATGAGGAAGAAGCATTTTCCCAGCTTTCTTCTGCCATGCAATGTCATCTCTTGAGCAGGGCAATGCTTGGAAATCAGCTGGCTGCAACAACTGCCCGCCCATCACTAGCTGCAGCTTGTGTCTGACTGCCATGGCTCCTGTCAGCAAGTGCCCCCAGGTCCCCTTTTCCCCCTCAAGTGTGCTGACCGTCCGCGTCCCCAGCTGAGCACCTGGCTCTCTGCCGTGACTTCAGCGCGGCTTGCTGAAACACCTGCTGGGTATGGCACACCAAGCAATGCACGGAGCAGTGAGGCACAAGTTGCACTCTATGAAGTCTGCGCTCTGCTTCCTTTTTTAGGTCTGACATGAAGATGGGGGCCCGGCAGCAATTTTGCAGGTGAGGAATGCCTTTTCATCATCCCACTGAAACATGGGATGGAATCTCAAC
>NW_011315269.1:0-541 GCF_000146605.3 Meleagris gallopavo | reverse complement strand
ATTTCGCACCAAACGGAAACGCAACGAAGTGCAGCCATTTGGGCAAGAACTTTACTTTACACACCCTAGAATCCGGTTTTATGCCCTGGAAAGGGATTATTTTCTTCACTAAACTGAAGCGCAGCTATTCACTAGGGAAAAAGGTAAACAACTGTTTTGACAGTTGTCTAAAACGAAGGTAAACAAGGTTGACAGCGCGTTGTTTGAATTGCTGTCACTGTTTTGAAATTCAATATGGCGGACGACGGTTACAAATACTCTACTTTAAAAGTAGTAACTTTTTGTCCTTTCTTTTAGTGTTCCATGCCGGTGCGTGTAATGCGGCTGGTCGGTTGTACACATCTGATCGCTACCAATGCGGCCGGTGCCATCAACAACAACTTTCACGTCGGAGACATTATGCTCATCAAGGATCACATCAATCTGATGGGTTTCGCGGGAAACTGTCCACTGCTCGGCCCGAACGATGATCGGTTTGGGCCACGGTTTCTTGGGATGGCAAAAGCGTACGATCCCGGCATGTTGCAGGTAGCGAAAGATA
>NW_011315268.1:0-418 GCF_000146605.3 Meleagris gallopavo | reverse complement strand
ATCTATCCATAATTATTGCAGTTCTGTAAATTTTAATTGTGACATGATCGATCCCCTATGCCCAGATCAGTGAACCTGATGCATTTTTAAGCTAAGATTTCATTCATTCATACACACAGAAATGATTTCATTGATCCCTTTGCAAAGGTATGCGGACCAAGAAGACGCCAGAGGTTTGAAAATCTGTTCTGGATGAAATTTCTGAAAACTTTCGTGCTTTTGATGTTTATTTCATCTTAAGTTCATTTTCTGAGATGTCTTACGGGTTCAGATTAAGAATGTATTCATATACATTATAAATATCTTTCTTTGATTTTGATAATACATAACATATTTTCTCTACAATAACTATCAGAGGTTTTATACTCTGGAAAGCCAAGTAATATACATTTAAACTCAGCTTTTGGAATTTAAAGAT
>NW_011315266.1:0-534 GCF_000146605.3 Meleagris gallopavo | reverse complement strand
CCGACGACAGACACAGACTCGTGCCATTCGACCACTGTCTGCAGTACAGTACAAAATGGCCACCAAGTACGGCACGCAAATACTCTACACCCGGTCGCGTACCACGATCAAGGTAAGTTTACTTCAACGGTAGCATACGAACGTGAAAATTCTAAACTCCCACAAGCTAAATGTTTCCCTCGTAAGGTAACTCAATGTTTGGCAGTCAAAATTCCCCCCGTTTTTGTGGACAGTTCAATATTATACAAAATTTTGCTCTTAAGCAAGCGGCAACGTGTATCAAGTATGCTCGTGATAGCAAAAATCATTTGTCCCGTACTCCCTTACGACCCCGAATTCGTGCTAAAGTTTATTCCAATCAGTAGCTTAGTAACTCCCAACTCAAGTGCAATGAAAGCCTGTGTGTGAGAGAGAGAAAAAAAATCGTTGTGTCACATTTCCAGTTGAAGTAAACTTAATCATATCATTTTAGCCAATCAATAGATACACAGTGTCTAGCTCGATTCAAGGTATGTAGTACACAAGCTTTGGATA
>NW_011315264.1:0-446 GCF_000146605.3 Meleagris gallopavo | reverse complement strand
CTCCAGATTCATATCAACTGAGCAAATAGATTAGACAAAATAATATAGGTCAAACAATGAGAGCACTCCGATTTCAGCCCAGCATGCTGCCTGTGCCTTCCTTCTCTAACTTAGTTACTATTCCCTTGAAATAAGGATGCTGGTATTGCTCACATCCTTTTCACTTGCTGTAAGCATCGCTGTGCCATGCTTCCTCACCAGCTCTTCCTACTTTCCACTCCTTCTCTGCACCTTTCTAATTTTCCGTAGAGATATGGTAACAGGAGGGGTGGGGAAGGGGAAAAAGAAGAAATGATTCAGTCCTGACGAATTTCAGTTACACGGTGGTAAAAAATACTGTTCTGAAAGCATCGTGCTGAAAGCCCAAATGGAAAGTCTCCATTCGCGTGTGGCTATTTTTCCCCTTGAAGCGAGACACGCGTTTCCGCACACGATGACCACACAAC
>NW_011315263.1:0-482 GCF_000146605.3 Meleagris gallopavo | reverse complement strand
GGCAGTGCTGAGCTGGTGGAACGGTTTCACACGTCAGAGCCTTTGGGTGATGGTGGGCTGGGGATTTTCCCATCACGTGTCGGTTGCGTGTGAATGGAGAGGGACTGGCAGCTGCTTACCTTCTGCCCGGCCAAGACGTGGCAAAGCCTTTTGGAGGCCCTGCAGGGTTTCCCGGGCGGTGGTTTGGGTGCAAACTCCCGCTGAAACCTGTACAAAAGGAGAAGACGCGGTGTGAGCCAGGGCTCCAGCTGCCCTTTCTGCTGGCTGGGATCAGCTGCTCACAGGCAGATTCTCGCATCGCCTCGGAGCCGTTCTTCCCAGGATCGACTGCGCCCCAATACCAAGGACTGTCCTGGGAAACGGGGTCACCCAGGCCTCGGTGGGATGAAAATGTCCCCTAAATTCCTTCGTCTCTCCCACCACATCTGCCTCGCAGAAATGTCCGCAGGCCAGGGAGCATTTCCTGGAGGTGACTGGCTGAA
>NW_011315262.1:0-391 GCF_000146605.3 Meleagris gallopavo | reverse complement strand
GGCAGGGAGGTTGGAATATATGAGCTTTAAAAGTCCCCTTCCAACCCAAGCCATTCTGTTGAAATTCCCTTTCCTGTATTTTTTCCTTTTTAATGTATTTCCTTATGCTTTTTACATGTGTCTTCTTTTTATTTTGACATTAAATCATTTCTATCTTCAGTTGCAGGTTTATTATCGGGGTCAAAGGAAGGATAGCTTGTTGCTGTGTTTCATGCTTATAATATGCTCAAAAGTGTGCCCCTTTGACATGGCAGAGACATAGAATGGCATGGTCAAATCCTACTCTGGGCAGTAGTTTTCTTTTGTGTTAATTGAATGTTTATAGAAAGTTTTGAAGATTTTCAGAGGCAAGATCATGTGCAAAACGCAATATTTTATTAAAATATTTAAT
>NW_011315261.1:0-483 GCF_000146605.3 Meleagris gallopavo | reverse complement strand
GTTTCAGAATATATGAATAATTAAGATCAGGATTTGCAGGAACATTCCATGATAGCATACTAACTCTTCAAGAAGCTTAATAGGTTTGGCCTTTCAAACTCTATGCTGTTCCTGCTTTATTCACACTCTACCGATCGGTTAAGCTCAGTTATGTTTATTGCGCAACATCTCAAGAAAAACATGGAAGAAGATGTAGCTGTAGTCCTCTCTGTCAATATTATGTACGCTGTGACTTTAAAGGATTAAGAAGAATTATGGACAATCGATGCACTGTAGCTTCTTGATAAGATCAATTTCGCTATCCTTAATTTTAAGTGCCACGTAGAATGTTAGATAACATGATAAATAATACACGAAATGGCGCAAATAACCGTACGATAAAATACGTACGACAAAATAATTAAACAACTATTCAATACGATTGAGCTATGACGTAAAGAGACCGGCAGACAATAGAATCTCCCTCTCTCTTCTTGGCCTAAC
>NW_011315260.1:0-558 GCF_000146605.3 Meleagris gallopavo | reverse complement strand
GTAATTACGAATAGGCAAACGTTCTCGATAATACGCTAACACCAATCGCTTCTTTAATTTTTGCAGATGAATGGAAACCGTTGGCCCTCATTCCACAATGTCCCGGCTCGACATAATTCAACCGTCCTCCTACAAAAGGTAAGATTGAATGAATATATTTATCAAAAGTAAAATTGTACCAGAGAGTGTTTTTAATGATGAAAAAAATCCTTAATTTCATTTGATGTTATAATGATATTTATCGATAACATGCACTACTAACTGAACATGTATCCCATAAAGTGCGATTAATACTTGTCCCGAACGTTGGAACTTTAGTAAATAATATGTTATTTCTCATTTAAGGTTGCTTTCCCTCATGGCTTGGGTAAAAAAGGTAGAAGATGGCTGGATGGAAAAAAGGGGTTCTTCCTAATCGTCCCTAACGAGTTTCCCGTTGATCTACTGCTGCTTCGATTGTGTAAGTATGTTCTGCATTACAATTGATTGAATGCGAATGTTTTTTCAAATGATGATTATGACCAAACCTATTAAATGAACCACTTATGATTCATATTT
>NW_011315256.1:0-370 GCF_000146605.3 Meleagris gallopavo | reverse complement strand
GAAAGAAAGGACTCTAGTTTTCAATCTGCTGATTCGTCACAAGGTTGAATGTACCTAGTAAGCTTGACTGTTCCAGCTGGCTGACTAGGCAACTCTTCTCTATTTTTCAAGGTCTGAAATTCTTTTTTGCCATTACAAAGTTCCTTTGTATCTTGTCTTCTCTTTTTTCTTTTCATTTCTTCCTTGTCAGCACGGTACTGTGGCTAGGCTTATGTGGCTTTCTGTGCAGCTTGATGCACTCCAGATGTCACACAGCTTGCTATTCAGTAAGAATAATGAAAATCAATTTATTTGATGTGCCACTTTGGGAAGTTGGCTGTCTGCAACTAAGCCCTAGTAATCTCTGGTTTGGCATGGGTTTCCTCCTCTG
>NW_011315255.1:0-492 GCF_000146605.3 Meleagris gallopavo | reverse complement strand
AGTGGTGCTACTGGAGAAGTGAGTACCTGAAGTCCCGTTGAAGGTGCAGGGGTGTTGGATGTGAGCGTGTCTGTGTGTGGAATGGGAGCAGGAGGCATGGTTGTGCTGTGTTATGGCCTTAGGCCACAATGGGGATGGGAGCGTGAAGGGTGTGGTGCAGGGGCAGGTCCCCTGTGATTCCTTCGATAGCTCAGCTGGTAGAGCGGAGGACTGTAGGCTCCCTTGACACGGCCATCCTTAGGTCGCTGGTTCAACTCCGGCTCGAAGGAGTGCTCTTTTGGCTCTTGCCCCGACTGAGTCTGCAGCACTGGTGCATTTGGAACGCTGGCCACGCATCTTGTGTTTGATGGGATTGGAGGCCGGAGCTCTGGCGGGCCGTGGAGAAGAGGACGTTGCTCTGTGGTGGTTTGTGTAGAAGATAGGGCAGGTGGTGTTGGCGTTGAGCACCTGTATGTTTGAAGGGAGCAGCAGCAGCAGCTGGAAGTTGGGAGT
>NW_011315252.1:0-309 GCF_000146605.3 Meleagris gallopavo | reverse complement strand
AAAAAAAGGAATACTCTGCTAGCAAATCTTTCAGAAACAGAACCATGGTTAGAGCACTTCCTTTTCTCATACTGGAGTTTGATTTCAGCTTCCAATCAGCAATGTAAAATGAGCTCAAATAGGATTAATCAAGCTCCTTCTAAATAAGCATACATCCTTATTTTCTAGAAAAGCAAATTAGGTCATTACTTGCATGTACTTTTTAGAAGTTGCTGGCACAGCAAAAGAAAGCATTTGATAGTTTAGCAATAGGTATCAGACAGGAGACTTCTGCACCGCATGAAGGATTCAATAAAATACTAAGCTAAG
>NW_011315250.1:0-457 GCF_000146605.3 Meleagris gallopavo | reverse complement strand
CAGTGAATGTTGAACATGAATTTGACGGTGAGCAGTTGTTCTTCAAAAGGAGCTAGAACACCAACAAATCATTTGTTGTGATATACTTTTCTCAATTTGTCCATACCATCTCTTCACGAATCTCTTGACTCGCATCAACGTTTTTTTCCCATAAAATCAAACCACCAAAAGCTGTTAATTTTTCCGGTACCGTGCACCACTGCTATATCCAACACCAAACAAAAGGGTCCACCCGGGATCCATTGTCTTAAACACACTGTACCGAACCGAACCGAACCCCCTAATTCGCTGCCCTGACTTTGAGTGACTTTGGGTGCGTGTCGCTGTGCCCGTGTCCGTTCAGTGTCGACCGGAGATATCTTACTTGCCCCGTTGCACTTCAGGTCGCATTCGTTACGCTTCAGCGCCCAACACAAACATCATCAGGGCTTCCGTGAGCCGGCAAACGCATGATTCG
>NW_011315248.1:0-535 GCF_000146605.3 Meleagris gallopavo | reverse complement strand
GACGTGGGCTACCCCGCTTAGGATCCAAATGACGGGCACTGATCATCAGGTAAGACCCTGATTGGTAAACAAATAATCTTCTGCTCCCTGCCCCTGAGAAGTTAGAGCCTGGCACCCACAGAATAAAATGGCCATGGAAGGTGCAGGTAGGACCCAAGTGGTGTGGCCTACTTGCACCTTGGGGGAGATTGTTGGAGGTGGGAGGCTCAGGAGTCCCTCCGGTAATAGGTACGTACGTGGCCTACTGGCGCGGTGGTCAACACTCCGATTTTCATTGCTAAAGGGACTCCCATCATGTCCCTATGGCAGATCAGGACACCTCCTTTGCTGCCTGATATTATGATGCAGCCGCAACCATCCGGCCGGAAAATGTGGTACAGGCGGCCAGGACGTGCCCCTGTACAAGCGGAAGTGTTGACCCAGGATAGAAACACGGCCTGTATTTTGCCCTGGAGGGCAGACCTTCCCCTCTTGCTACCTCTGAAACATCTGTATTTCTCCCCGTGAGTCTTTGAGCCTTCAGGATCCCCGGAAG
>NW_011315247.1:0-414 GCF_000146605.3 Meleagris gallopavo | reverse complement strand
CCCCGAGAAATTTCTTCCATTCGCTATGGATGCGGATCGAATGGAATGATGTAGAAAACTCGACAACAACAACTACCGCCGCCGCCGCCGCTATACTACTTGTCAGAAAAACTCGCCAAACTCGCGCGATCATCGTCAAGAACATCAGGTCTCGATGATCGACCCCCAGATGATCTTGTACCGGCAGAAACGCCGACCGAATGGCGGTGGTTTGCGGTGATTAAAGCCTCTGCTATGCCTGCTACCCCCTGAACGAGCACCGTGATGAATGGTGGACAATTTTCTTCACCGGCACCAGCGTCGCTGTCCGTCATTAGATTTCTGTGACATACTTCCTGCTACCTTCCCCGTATTCCGGGGTACGGGGTACGGCCACATTCGCATAAAAGTGGGTGCAGATATGTTGTTTCCATC
>NW_011315246.1:0-430 GCF_000146605.3 Meleagris gallopavo | reverse complement strand
AATGTCCTGACTCCACGTAATTAAGATTTTGTAAGATTATTAGTATTTATTTGGAATTATAATTTCTTTTTTCTAGTTCTCATTTTTTCAAAGCAAAACTGAAAACATTATATTTGAAAATGGTTCTATTTGATCATGTTATACTTGCTGAGATTGATAGTATTTGTACCAGGATACTGGGCCAAGTATTTTTGCACTAACTCATGTTCTTTGTTTTCCAATAAGGATTTCTTTTTCCTCCTGAGGGTGTCTTATTCGTTTTTGTTAGTTGGTATTTTTTTCCTCTTGTTTTTGAATTAAGAAATATATAGCAACTAGGTTGAATCTGTGTTCTAAAGGAGTACTTTTTTTTAATGAATACAGTTTTCTTGGTCAGTATACTGGAATTGCTTGGAAATTTACTCAGTTCCATCAAAAGTGTAGTGTATGT
>NW_011315245.1:0-581 GCF_000146605.3 Meleagris gallopavo | reverse complement strand
GTAACAGCGTTGGTCTGTGTCTGTTTGGAAAAAGGGGTGAGGTCGACCGGGATGACCATTGTGTTATGTTTATGTTTTTGAAATAACGTAATGATATTTTTACTTGCTGTTGGAAAAAGCGAATAGAGGAAGTATACATTTAACAGAAATAACTAAATACAAAACAACATGAAACAATAATAAAACTAAGCTTAAAAAGAGCCAAATGAAAAATATAACTAAGTAAAAACCAACCAAATTATAAAAGTAGGAAAATAATTAAGAAAAATAGACAACATTAAAAAGAAAGAACAAATGAGGAAATTATTATTAAAGAGGAAAGCAATACGAAATATGGTAAGTATTTTTTAGAGACAAGAAAATTAAAACTCCAGCTTTACATCAAAACTAGACAAAGTTAGGAAAATGTGTAAAGAAATAAGAAAAAGGAAAAATGAAATAGAGAAGAAAAAGCAAGAGAGGCATTATTTAAGAAGAGCGCTCATTGACGAAATAGTGCGAGCTAACCCTGCAACCTTACTAACCTATTGCCCACGGGAGCGGTTGACCTTTTAGTTTCAACATAACTTTTGATGTTTATT
>NW_011315244.1:0-474 GCF_000146605.3 Meleagris gallopavo | reverse complement strand
AGACAAGGTGCACCACTGTTGTCTTGAATGCTGCTAGGTCCCCCAGTCTGGCATTTTTCCCCTGCACCAGACAATGTGCATTCACTGCAGGAGACTCGGGTAAGCCTGCGTCTCCCAGACCTGCCGGCTCCTTGTGCCCAGCCCGACACAGAGGTGCCTTTGTCAGTATAATTACCCTCCCCTTGTAGTAGAAATAGTTTGTTTAGAGCCTTATTTGCAGGTAGAGCTGGTATAAGCAGGAATTAGCATGCTAAAGAACCTGCCCCGGCGCTGACTTGGGCTTATTTATCAGGATCTTTGACAATCAGAGCTTGGTTTTGTGTTGTTTTGTTTGTTTGTTTGTTTGTTTTAACCTCCACGGGTTTATTCAGTGAGATAGCGTCCAAGATTAAGAGCTTCAGGTTATTAAAGAGCTCGAAGATGGGAGCCAAGCCGCTGTTGCATTGGTGAGGCACACGTTATGGTGTGTAAGAT
>NW_011315242.1:0-511 GCF_000146605.3 Meleagris gallopavo | reverse complement strand
CCATATCCTCCCACCCACCCTGCCATCCTCCTCCACACTGCTCTGGGGCTGGTTCTAGGCTGGTGCTCTTAACTAACTGTCTAACCTTAGAAAAATAAAGCAATACCTACCGGAGAGGAATAAATAGGTGAATGTTGGTTTTTCCAAGGATGTTCAGAACACTGAAAAGCAGTTGTAATTGGCCCAGAGGAAAAAGAGGGAAAGTTTACCACACCTTATATCTTTTATCAATCAACTGCCAGAGGAGAAAAGCAAGACTTTTGTTGTTAATGTACTGCAAGCGACGGTTGTGGAAATGCAAAGATGATAGCCATGTAGGATGCGAGTGCTGGACTAGGCTCAAGACCGGTGCGGAGGAAGACGGACACAAGCTCTCAGATGGGCTGCATGGCAGAGGAGAGAATGTGGCACAGATCACAGAAAACAGGATGATAGAGAACAATCTCAAGAGCAAGCCGGTCAAGATTGTGATCAGCAACCGTTAAAGAAACATGATATCTGTAATTTCCCC
>NW_011315241.1:0-455 GCF_000146605.3 Meleagris gallopavo | reverse complement strand
CACAAACGCGAACCCAAGGATGGAACCCCTCTCCTGTAAGCAAGGAGAGCTGGGCTGTTCAGCCTCCTGGAGAAGTGAAGGCTCCAAGGGAACCTGGTAACAGCCTTTCAATACCTAAAGGAAAGAACAAGGGAAAATGGAAGGTGAAATCTAGGAAAATGTCTTGTACAGTGAGGGTGCTGAGGCAGTGGCACAGGTTGCCAGAGACATGGTGGATGTGCTGGCCCTTTCAAGGTGAGCCTGGCTCAGACTCTGAGCAACTTGATCTAGCTGTGGATGGTCAGCATGGGGGAGTCGGATCACATCGCAAACCTACCTGCATACAAGCAGCGCACCAACATGGGGTGCATGATGTTCATTACCTGCTGGACACATCTCACACCACTGACTGGAGGAGCCCAGGCAATCCTTCAACTCCATCAGGCTGCAAAATGAAATCAGAAGAGACGCAGAAC
>NW_011315239.1:0-497 GCF_000146605.3 Meleagris gallopavo | reverse complement strand
CTGCAGGGCAGTGCCTTCATGACTGTATTGTGTCCAACAGGTGGCAGCAGAGCTGCGGTGCTCCCAAGTGCCGTAACAACTGCACGGAGAGATGTGTTGGTCTCGGTGGAAACAGCAAGGAAGTGGAAATGTGCCATTTCCCGGCATGCCCCGGAACCTCACTTTGCTGACTGGTCATTGTCTGCCCAGCAGGTAAGGGCGATGCACACCCGCCAGCGTTTACCCATTCCAGAGCCCGGCACAATAGGGTTCCCCCAGAGCTCTGAATTGCGCTTCATGGTGCCCAGAAGGCTGCCTATCCTCTTTGTTCTGTGTCTTGCTTGTCTCTGGTCTTGCACTGTTTTCACTATTACATTCTCTTGTCCTCCGATTTTTGTGTTCCTTGCCCCATTCTCTTGGCCTAATGACCCCTTGGCTTTGTGTTGCCACATTCATGTCGGCATTCAGTTTTGGCGTTCCCTGCCGTATTGTCTGGGCCGTCATCCTTGGCATTTCCT
>NW_011315238.1:0-499 GCF_000146605.3 Meleagris gallopavo | reverse complement strand
TTTTCTGTTGTCCTAGAGTGTGTAGGGTGTTTAATGGCGAAAGAGTAACAATTCCAACTCCACATTGCTGAAGATCGTTGCATTTTGCTTGCAGCCAATCGCGTTCTGCTTGCTTACATCATGTGCCCGTTCGATCGTTTCGATCGGCAAAATTGCGGCTCGGAGTTCGAGCAGTCGATTGTTTATACAACAATTGAGTGAAATCTTGGCGTATGATGATGTTGCCTCTGGACGCGGCTCTGGCTGGAAGCGGTCGATCTATTCACATTGGGCCTCCGCCACTAATTGCCTACCGGTAAAAGAGCACGATTCTTTGGCCGAGCGAAGGATTCCTCCATCCAAGCACGATTCAGAAGAATGTTGCGATTGTAATTTCGGTCGATTATTTATGTGAATTGTATTATTCGGAACGATTTGTTTACATCGTTGCTGGCAGCCGTATTTCGAGTTTCCTTGTCGTTTCTTCGTATTGTTGGAGTTGCTTGGGTGCCAGGGTTAG
>NW_011315237.1:0-515 GCF_000146605.3 Meleagris gallopavo | reverse complement strand
AGCGAGCGGGAAAAGCTATTCCGGCATCGCATTGGGTAAAAATAATCCTACCAGATGAGTACCACGCAGAGCAATACTTCGCGGTCATTGAGAAACGTTCGCAGCTCGATGCTCGGAACCTTTATCATACGGTTTCCGTCGCTGTGGTTCGCTACTTCAGTACGCGCGTAGTTGGTGGCGCGAGATTTTGCTTTTCCGGGGCCGCGGGTTTAAATTTCGTTCGGCAAAGGCGCATAACGAGCTTTCCGCCGCTGAGGTTCCGTAACCCAAACGCAGAGAATAACGATGGATCTGTGCTCTGTTGGAGGTTTGTGAATTGGGAAGATTTTGCAAAGGAAGTATAGGATTCCCACACTAAAAAATAAACAGACCCGTTCCAATATTTTGTTTGTTTCATGTTAAGTTCTTACTGAATGTACATACCAACCAAGAACCTATGGGTATATGGTGACTTACGGTGAGACTAGTTGCTGCTACCGTCACCACTACAATTCTCTGGCAAGACTGCTACCTAA
>NW_011315236.1:0-455 GCF_000146605.3 Meleagris gallopavo | reverse complement strand
CCTGACGAGATGAGTGCCAGAGTTCCGAGGGAATTCACCGCTGCAGTCACCGAGCCACTCTCAAAGGCTCAATTCAGAAGTCGAGGCAGTCAGGGTCAAAGGTCCCCTGGGTGAAGGAGAAAAAAGGTGACAGCACACCTCTTAGGAAGGATAGAAAGTGTGACGCGGGGAACTACCAGCATGTCAGTCTCACCTCTGTGCTGGTCACGGATCATGGAGCAGATCATCCTGGAAGTGACTCTCAAGCACACATTCCAGTGCGTCACCACCCTGGGCGTGAAAAGCTGCCTCCTAATAACCAACCTAAACCTCCCCTGTCTCACTTGAAAACCATTTCCCCTTGTCCTATCGCTATCCACCCTCCTAAACAGCCGTTGCCCCCTCCTGCTTATGCGCTCCCTTCGAGTCTTGGAAGGCTGTCATGAGCTATCTCCAGAGCTTTCTCTTCTCCCACA
>NW_011315235.1:0-382 GCF_000146605.3 Meleagris gallopavo | reverse complement strand
GAGAGAGCAGCTCCACAATGAGAGAAAAAACACAAAAAAAAAATACACTCACTCCATCCACCAACGAACAACGGCACTACTCCAAAGGAAGCACTCCCCAGGTTCACATGCTGCCCCTACTCTTCCCAGCCCTTAAATGGGATCAGGGAGGGGTGGAGCCTGGCTCTGCCCCACTCCACAGCCAAACTGCCCCCAGCTGTGCTCGCAGGGCTGCACCCCGCCCCAGGTGTTGCCACAAAAACAGGAGGGCAAGGGAATGCCCAGGCAAAGGCAAGGGCCAAGAGAACATGGAAGGAAATGCCAAGGATGACGGCCCAGACAATACGGCAGGGAACGCCAAAACTGAATGCCGACATGAATGTGGCAACACAAAGCCAAGGGG
>NW_011315234.1:0-319 GCF_000146605.3 Meleagris gallopavo | reverse complement strand
ACCAGGGACTTGACCTGACTGCCTCGACTTCTGAATTGAGCCTTTGAGAGTGGCTCGGTGACTGCAGCGGTGAATTCCCTTGGAACTCTGGGACTCATCTCGTCAGGACCCAAAGACTCGTGGATTGGTTTGGGTCCTCAGGTGGTCCAGAACCTGATCCTCCCAGTGGCAGTGGTGGGAGTGGGAAGGGGGTGTGTGGGACTGAGGAAGCAATGGCAGTCCCCACCTCACCAAAGCAAAGATGAGGGCTGTGCATCATGAGCAGTTCTCAGACAAGATGGGAGCCAAAATGGTGTTGGGTACCTGAGCCTTCTCTGGT
>NW_011315233.1:0-368 GCF_000146605.3 Meleagris gallopavo | reverse complement strand
CCTTGTAATTTTCTTATCCCACCTAACTCTTAAGCAGTTTTTCTTTAAACTTTAGACTGTGAGGTAGTGATACTTACACTGAAATAAAACTGGATACTAATGCTGAATTCTGACCGTTCGGGTATGTCATTCTCTTATGTGCTGTTACAATGCTAAGGCTGATTTAGTTTTAAGTCTGAAGACCACTTTATAAATTTGTTTAAGTAGCTCTTTTATCATTAGTAGCATATTCAATAAAAACTACTTATTATTTTGAATAGTATGAGAAACAAATGCCATTAACTTTTTCTTTCAATTTATGAGGCCATTTCTCACAACATTATATACCTTGATGACTTATGAAGTATGAACATCAATGACAGAACTTT
>NW_011315231.1:0-536 GCF_000146605.3 Meleagris gallopavo | reverse complement strand
AGATCTCTTAGCTAAAAAGCTAAGAATTTAGGGCCAGATTTGTTAACAGGGATGCAAAATTTTTCAGGTTAGAGCCTTCCCCCCTTCTGCATTTTTGGCCACAGAGTTTGCTGAAGAATCCATTCCCTTGCTATGGAGTTTATGCTTTAAAAATCAACTTTTCTGTTAAAAAGCAGAAAACATTCCAAAATGTACAATTTCTTTTTAGATCCTGTGATACTAAGATGACATGTTATAAAAACATGCAGACAGCTTGAACAAATAATTTTAGAAAAGGAGAGAAATTCCACATTTGACTTGAGAGGGAATTTTAAGTACTGAATACCCATTTTCAGGTCTTCTTAGATGTCAAAAAATTAGCTATATATGCATGGTTGCAAAATTCCTCAGTAATGCAAAACTCACATGTATGGGCTGGGTACTATAGATGACCAAAAATACACTACAAGTTACTGTCTGTGTTTTCATCTCTAATTTAACTTTTTTCTTGTTTTCCCTCTTATACATCTTTCCAGTAGCTTTCGATATACATTATT
>NW_011315230.1:0-453 GCF_000146605.3 Meleagris gallopavo | reverse complement strand
GATTCTATGATTCTATGATACTCTATTGTCGTATCACTGCTTTCTGGGTATATTTTCTTCTTAGGAACTTTCCATGGATCATATGTCTACCCTTGCTTCCCTCAGACCAGCTATCCCAACATCTGTGCACTTAAATTTGTCTTAGAGAAAGCTGTATATCTGGAGGGTATGTGTCTGTTTATGTCTGCAGAAATGAACTGCAATTTCAGCTGGGAGAGGAGCGGCTGAAAGCACATTAGGAGACTGTTGACAAAGCAGCAGATTGAGAAAACTGCAATTTAGAAGCCTCAGGGATGTGTCAGGGAAGTTTACAGCTCCAACCTTCTCCCTTCCCTACAAAGAGGACATGGAAAATCCCTGCCTTGTTTCCCCCTTGCAAACTCCTCCGCTGTGCCCTTGGTGCAGCGTAGCTGTGAGCCCCCGCCCCAGGCAGCAGCTCTGTCAGCAGAAGGC
>NW_011315229.1:0-479 GCF_000146605.3 Meleagris gallopavo | reverse complement strand
ATCAGTGCTGTAATTGAAGTGGTATCCAGTACAGCACTGTATCGCTTCTTCTTTCTTTTCTATTTTAGAAAAGAATTAACCAAATCAGTACTCATTTAAGGCAGCAGTCTATAGAACTTGGCAGGAGCAGCTTGGTTTGCACATAGGCAGGGCAGCAAATACTGTCTGCCCTATTGAGCTTCTGTTGGGCCCAGAAGAATGCTACAGGGCTGCTCCTCATGCACCAGCATCCCCCTCTGCAAAGGAGCAGCTCCTGCCTCCACTGAGTTCCTCTCACTGTGAGCGCTAAACAGGATAATCCTAAAACAAATCCTCATTTTACCACCTGAGTCCTCTGATACATGCTTAATATCTTCACTTATAAGAGGAGAGGGAAAGTATGCGTGCACCTCTAGCAAGACTCAGTGTAACACACTATGTTCTAATTTCTTCATTGACTGTGAAGAGTGCTTTTTGTGTACAGAGAAACAAATAAAGAA
>NW_011315228.1:0-458 GCF_000146605.3 Meleagris gallopavo | reverse complement strand
AGGCATTGGTTCATGAGGTTCACCACCCTGCCCTCCTGAGCAAAGACAAGCACTTAGACCGAGAGCAAAGTGCCCCTTGGCCCGGTCCCCCCACGCCTCACTCCTGTCAGACATACCCTGGTATGTGGACTCATCCCCAGAGCTTGGCAGGACAACGGCACACGCATCACTCTTCAAACGCCCCATCCCAGCAGCAAGGGATCAAAGCATCGCGACAGCTGAAACCAAGTGCTGTGCGACTTTCCCCTTAGCTCTGAACATGAACAAACGTAGCCCCGAGCAACAGGATGTGAGACAAACAGCAGAAGACAACCAACCTGCAGAACCAGCTCGTTTGGGGTCAGCCCAGACATTTGGGCGCTCCCTTCCATGGCCCAGGCCAAGCTTGCTGAGCTGCTCCTCCTTGGTGCAGGGCGAAATGGTGCAGATGCTCTGTGCTGGCTATGCACAGCATGCCT
>NW_011315227.1:0-434 GCF_000146605.3 Meleagris gallopavo | reverse complement strand
CTCTAAAATATGGCTTTATTTGGCATTTGGATCTTCTGATCAAACAGGTACTGCCCAGTATTGTAGCCTGGTCCCTGAGCAACAGCAGACCAGTGTATGGAGTGTGTAGATCTGTTCAGGAAGCCCTGCTAACTTATGTCTGTGGTTTAATTGGAACTCTTCCATACCCTGCTGCTTTAGAGAACCATTTCGTACTGAGCAGCTGTATTCTGTGTGTTGTGTAAGGTAGTGACTCTCCTAGCTCCAAGTTCAGTTGTACACCGGCAAATGCCTTGAGAGCTGCACTGGTGCAATTGCTCTCCAGCTTGACAGTATTTGGCAGTGCAGAAGAATGCAGGCATTTGAGCTGGGATTGACGTTGCAATCTCTTGCAGGTGGGTGACATCGTGTGCATTATTGATATGCCAGCAAAGGAGCTGAGCCCCTGGTGGAGA
>NW_011315226.1:0-459 GCF_000146605.3 Meleagris gallopavo | reverse complement strand
CAGGCGACGACGCGTTGCAGTACGAAGGAGAGCAGAGCGAGTGAGTGAGATGAAGACGGGACGATAGAGAGGGCGAGAAAGAGAGACAGAGAGCAACGAAAGGGCGAAACCGCGACAGTTGATGTGAAGTAGTCAACTGGCGAGCTTAAACGATGTCCGCGAAGAACGTTGTGATCGTTGATTGTGATTAGTGGTAGTAGCTTTTGGTAGTCTTGCTTCTTTTCGCTTCTTCTGCTGCTCACCTTCCTCTTGGGCCAAACTTTGGAAGGGATTTTCTTTTTATCTTTTCTGGCGCATATTCCACGTACGACGACTTAACTATCAACTCACACAACGCACTTAGGTATTAACGTGATGGTGTTTTTGGTGGATATGGATGATCGACAGGTTCGTTACACGCTCGCCCAGCGGATAACGCTTCAAATGCACCATCTGTCCCATTTATCGGCGGTTTTCCAG
>NW_011315225.1:0-484 GCF_000146605.3 Meleagris gallopavo | reverse complement strand
GGGCACTGTCGTTCTGTTGACGACGACGGTGACCACGGCGATGACGGCAACTTCTTTCCAATGGCAGTACCAACTTATAATAAGTGCAAAGTGCTCGAGTCCGTTGTTTTTTGGAGTGACAGCTTCTGGCTTTTGGATCTCGGCAGGAACTCCTTTTGTTCCCATCTTCCAGGCCTTGCCAGCAGATAAGAGGGAACAGGGGGGCGCCCACTTGTATCTTGCCTTCACAGGATGCAATGGATTCTCCCCCAATCTCCCATAGCAAGCTGGAGTTACTGGTCACAGGCTAGATCTTCCGCCAGCAAATAGTCCTGAGCACTCTCTTCCGAAGGCAAACAGCTAAAATCGTCCACACGGTGATGTTGATTGCCACACGGCAACACCCATCACTCATCTCCTAGGCAAGTCAGTCTCATCACAAGAAATAGCTCTGGAAGCAAGCTTTGAGCCAAAACAAGATTGCTTGGCACTGATGTGCAAACAA
>NW_011315224.1:0-438 GCF_000146605.3 Meleagris gallopavo | reverse complement strand
AACGGGCGGGTGTCATGTTCGGCCGATACGATCACTGGTCCGCATCCTCGGAGGCATTCTAATTTTCTCGTGAGAAAATCGACTCGACTATCGCCATCACGAAGGTGCTGAGGGTGATAATATAGTTTCGGAGCTGAAACACCAACCCGGTCCATGATCGATTCGGCTGGTCGGGGGATGACAATACTTCAGTGTCAACTAGCATTAAATTTATGGCATTTACGTCTGTGTGGCCTTTCGGGGCCGATAAGTTGATGTGGCGCTCCGATGTTTTCAATTAAACTTTAGTTGACATTCCGTTGAGGTAAGCTTCGCATTTTTCCGCTCACGAGCCATGTTGTTTTCATATCAGCATCGGGCTTGGCAGGGGGAGATTAGTGTGAGGCGCTCGCGTTCCCGGAATTGCATAACCGTGCCGGGGTCGGGCCCGTGTTCATC
>NW_011315223.1:0-559 GCF_000146605.3 Meleagris gallopavo | reverse complement strand
CGTAATTACGAATAGGCAAACGTTCTCGATAATACGCTAACACCAATCGCTTCTTTAATTTTTGCAGATGAATGGAAACCGTTGGCCCTCATTCCACAATGTCCCGGCTCGACATAATTCAACCGTCCTCCTACAAAAGGTAAGATTGAATGAATATATTTATCAAAGTAAAATTGTACCAGAGAGTGTTTTTAATGATGAAAAAAATCCTTAATTTCATTTGATGTTATAATGATATTTATCGATAACATGCACTACTAACTGAACATGTATCCCATAAAGTGCGATTAATACTTGTCCCGAACGTTGGAACTTTAGTAAATAATATGTTATTTCTCATTTAAGGTTGCTTTCCCTCATGGCTTGGGTAAAAAAGGTAGAAGATGGCTGGATGGAAAAAAGGGGTTCTTCCTAATCGTCCCTAACGAGTTTCCCGTTGATCTACTGCTGCTTCGATTGTGTAAGTATGTTCTGCATTACAATTGATTGAATGCGAATGTTTTTTTCAAATGATGATTATGACCAAACCTATTAAATGAACCACTTATGATTCATATTT
>NW_011315222.1:0-407 GCF_000146605.3 Meleagris gallopavo | reverse complement strand
ATTCTGTGATTCTGTGACTAGGAAAGGCGTTACAACGGAGGTGTGATGGTGGGAGGACTGGCAGAGCAGAGAGGTACTATAAAGGAAGGGAAGAAGATTGCTCCCCCATATCAGAAGATTCCAGGTGCAGAGGAAAAAGCATCACCAAGGAGGGACCTCCAGAAGGAGATCCTTCCCCAGCTGCAGTCAGCCCTTGCATGAGTTCTGAGAGAGGTGCAGCCAGGCTCCAGCCCTTCCGTCACACAGCTGAATTGCCTTCACCTGTGCTCCCAGGGCTGAGCAGCTCCTTTCTGCAGGTGCTCAACCAGTGCTTCAGGCTGGGACTCAACAGATCCCATGCATATGTGAAAGTTATTTTTTTTTTTCTAGGGAGATTGAAAAAGCCAAGAGGTTCTCTGCCCTTGCTC
>NW_011315221.1:0-399 GCF_000146605.3 Meleagris gallopavo | reverse complement strand
GGTCACGCTTGCCTTCTCCAGCGCTGGCTCATACACCTTCGGGTCGTCCATCTAGCTTGCTGCCTTTATGGCTCAATCTCGTGTGCTGCTCACTGTGACGGGGGGTCTTCCGATTTGTGCCTTGATGGCTTCACTTCTTTCATGGAGCGGTCACAGCCAACGGCAGCACAGAAATGAACCACTTCAGGAGAAGAAAAGGAAGGAAAACTCCCTTTTGCCACGAAGAAATACAGTCCTATTTGAGAACTCCTGGGGACTCGGGTCGTTTGTTCTCGTTTTCAATCCGCAGTCACTGGAAGTAGGTTTGTTGCCCAATTGCTCCCCAATCAAGCACCTTGGTTGGAAACGCACGCTCCCTGCTCCAGCACCAGCAATCAGAGCTGCTCTCATCCCTTCCAG
>NW_011315220.1:0-497 GCF_000146605.3 Meleagris gallopavo | reverse complement strand
CACTTCGTTTACCGTAACACGTGACACTGGTAGCTGACCAATAGGTTGTGCTATTGGAACTGGATTGGCCCTTATGCACCGATAGCAGGTTCGAAGTACACTACGAACGGCCCGCATGCCATTCAGAATCCACACTTCATCACGCAGGGACGAAAGGGTCATTGTAACTCCACCGTGTAATGTTTTATGATGCTGATCCCTGATCAAAAGACGCGTAAATGGGTGAAATGCTGGCAAAAGAACTGGATGCTTCCCATCAAATGCCATATTTGATTCACGCAACCGGCCACCAACGCGTAATAATCCACAAGAATCGAGGAATGGATTCAACAATCGAATGGATGAGCTCTTTGTTAGACACTTTCCCTTTGTGATAGCGCGAATATCGTCTGAAAACACTTCTCTTTGCACCATATGGAACAGGATCGTTTTAGCCGACTGTAGCTCTTTCACTGTTAACGAAGACGAAAACTGTTTTGGTTCACGCTTGCGAATAT
>NW_011315219.1:0-464 GCF_000146605.3 Meleagris gallopavo | reverse complement strand
GAGGTGTAATTATGTTTACCTTTTGGGTTGAAAAAATTAACTAACGGACACTCTTGAGAGAAGGGTACTGACCTCGTCGTCGGTGGCATTAGCTATGCCATCCAAGCTATTTTTTTAAATTACGACACCCCGAGAGTGTGTCTATTTTAGTGCTTGAAGTAATATTTGATGAATTGGATTTTCACCACTTGCGGCTTCCTGCTCAAATCTGCAAGAGAGGTGCACGAGACTGTTGGAAGGAGCGGGATGTACTATCCGTCTGTGGACCTAGATTACGCTTTTCTCGCAAGGACCATGACGAGACCTCTTGGTAGGCCCCAGATAGTCTAGCACCAGTCTGACAGATCAGGGAACCAACCAAATATACAGAAAGACATCTTCCAAATTATCTCCCAACACTATACACTTATAACTAAACAAATAAGTAGATCAACTAACGCATTCCTCCATGCTGAGCAGTTTAT
>NW_011315218.1:0-487 GCF_000146605.3 Meleagris gallopavo | reverse complement strand
CACCCATCGGCAGGTGCTCCGATGCAGCTGCCAACAGCCATCAACAGCAGCACCACTCCCATCACACCCGACCACCAACTTTCACCCTTCGGTACCATACTGCAGTATGTGGACTTGTCACAAACACTTGTTCGCCGAACTTCGTAATTCACACTGTACTTTTCACAGCTTTGCAAGCACTTTGAAGCTACCGAACTACGACACTAAGCGCAACCGGCACTCTCATCAAAGTGAGCTCCTTAACCTCAAATCACTCTCACTTTTATACACCCGCGCAAGCTTCGTCCAAAATTCGCTAGTATTTTGCTATCATTTTTAACCAACTTAAAAATGCAATTCGCTTATCGTTCGATAAAGTTTACCTGAAAGTAGCCACCAACAAAACTCAAATCAATCAACAGTAATCTTAATCCAACAACTGATAGTTCGCAACGGGTACCGAAGGTTTGCTAATAGGCAGTGAACATGATTGTGCCATTTTGTCATT
>NW_011315216.1:0-377 GCF_000146605.3 Meleagris gallopavo | reverse complement strand
CATCTTCATTACAACAATAGTGCTGAAGAATTATCACAGTATTACGTTCTGCAAAAAAATAGAGGCAGCTGTCACAGAACACATGCCTTTTAATCTTGCTCTCTTGACTGATTCTCCTTTCCTCATTTCTCTGAGTTTCTCTAATAAACAGCACTGCAAGTTGGTTTCAAGAAAATTTTACAAGAGAGTTCTGTTGGTCATCTATTTACATGTGGCATCACTCCACAAGAAGTTTGATCTCATTGGCTAATAGCTGGTTCATGTTGAATAGAGCCCCCGGGACGCTTGGTGAGCAACTCTCTCTCCGTGGTCTCAGGGTCGCTGTCGACAGAGCTGGAGCTAGCACTCATATTGTCGACAACGGCACTAGCTGGAGG
>NW_011315214.1:0-425 GCF_000146605.3 Meleagris gallopavo | reverse complement strand
AACCAACAAAGTTTTTCTAGACACTGCCCTTTGAGGGGAGCTTTCTGTTCCAGTCACAATACTGGCAATTCTTCTCTTAATTTTCAAGATACTACTTTGCATTTCAGGTATTTTTTTTAAGTAGCTTGAGCTTCATGCTCCTCTGCAGGTACAGATGGGTCTTTTGATCTGCTGTACCTACAGAGGATTTCCCTTTTTCTACATGTTGAAGATTCATCCAATTCATCTTGAATCTCCAGGGTAGTGGGTTTTCCTCTAAGGCTGATAATGACAGATTTGGGGAACATTCTTTTTCTGTGTGCACATTTAGAGTCTTGCTCTGCTGATAAAGGCTCATGGAATTGAAACCTTATTTCCACTTCTCTGAGCTCGAAGTGTTATTTGCTTAATCCAAAACTCCAAACGATTATATTTATGAAATAATT
>NW_011315212.1:0-432 GCF_000146605.3 Meleagris gallopavo | reverse complement strand
AGAGGCTGCCGGAGCTAGCAGCAGCATCGCGGATTAAGAGCGGCACAGCTTAGCGCGATGCTGTGCGAAATCTGTATCGCCGTTACGCACTTCTGCTTTCTTTGTGCTATCCGAGTATGTGAATGGTGGACCGGATGGCTACATATTTATCTTAAAAATTCATACATTGCTAATCCTTATCAAAGCTAGGAATTACTTTGTCATTCAATGGTGTTTACTGAAATAAACGTATCAATATAGTTGCAATCAAACGATGCCGAATGATGAGGTGGTGGTGTAGAGAAACCAGGGCGATGGCGTTGATCCGCGTTACGTGGTATGCAATTCACAACACCTCCTTTTTGGCACGTAACTCGTTAAACCTGTAACTGGAGACACAATTTACATTGCACACGGAATTTAAAGGCCTTTTGCACCTTGCCCTTATCCACT
>NW_011315210.1:0-557 GCF_000146605.3 Meleagris gallopavo | reverse complement strand
AATTACGAATAGGCAAACGTTCTCGATAATACGCTAACACCAATCGCTTCTTTAATTTTTGCAGATGAATGGAAACCGTTGGCCCTCATTCCACAATGTCCCGGCTCGACATAATTCAACCGTCCTCCTACAAAAGGTAAGATTGAATGAATATATTTATCAAAAGTAAAATTGTACCAGAGAGTGTTTTTAATGATGAAAAAAATCCTTAATTTCATTTGATGTTATAATGATATTTATCGATAACATGCACTACTAACTGAACATGTATCCCATAAAGTGCGATTAATACTTGTCCCGAACGTTGGAACTTTAGTAAATAATATGTTATTTCTCATTTAAGGTTGCTTTCCCTCATGGCTTGGGTAAAAAAGGTAGAAGATGGCTGGATGGAAAAAAGGGGTTCTTCCTAATCGTCCCTAACGAGTTTCCCGTTGATCTACTGCTGCTTCGATTGTGTAAGTATGTTCTGCATTACAATTGATTGAATGCGAATGTTTTTTTCAAATGATGATTATGACCAAACCTATTAAATGAACCACTTATGATTCATATTT
>NW_011315204.1:0-459 GCF_000146605.3 Meleagris gallopavo | reverse complement strand
GGAGGCGGATCCACCTCCATGGGCTGCCCATGGTCGCTCACAGCGGTGGTCCGGGCGCGATGGACCGGCTCTCTTCCTCCTCTCCCTCCTCCGCTTGATGGTCATGGCGGGCCCCCTCCTCCTCTCGGTTCTGGGGCCCCCAGCTCCCTCTTCCCACTTAAAATCACGCTCTCCTCAACTCTCGCTCTCTTAGTGCTGGACATGGCTGCCACCTGCCCAGCACGCTCAGAGACGAGTGCGCCAGGTGGGGCGGCAGCGACCAAGGAGACAGCTGTGACATGGGGAAGGTTCTACACCGGCACCTGTTCTGCTGCTGCTGGGAGTGGGCGTTCTGCACAGGATGAGGAGGGGGCTGGAGAACAGGGCACGGGACGGGAGCTACAAGGCGCTCCCTGTGCCCAGCGGGCAGCCCTTCTCTCCGGCCAGCAAGAGGCCACAGAGGAGCCGAAGCCGACAAAA
>NW_011315203.1:0-360 GCF_000146605.3 Meleagris gallopavo | reverse complement strand
CGAGCTCCAAGAGAGGGGCAGCCAGGCTCTGCCCCTTCCAGCCACGGAGCTGAACTGCCTTCACCTGTGCTCCCCAGGGCTGGCTGGGTCCTTTCCTCAGCTGCTCCATCAGTGGTTCAGGCTGTGGTTCAACAGCTCTCATACAGCAGAGCAAAGGAAAAAAGAGCAAAGCAAAGCAACAGATGAAAGAAAAACAACAAAGAAAACTAGCAGGGTTCAGGAAATAACAGAAAGCCACAGGAAGCAAGGCAGAAGGCAAGGTTATGTCTGTGTGTCTGGAAACAGAGCTGCGGACGTTCAGTGCTGCTCGGTGCACCATCGCAGACAGCTGCACAGAGCAGGGCTCCAGAAGCACTGACA
>NW_011315202.1:0-502 GCF_000146605.3 Meleagris gallopavo | reverse complement strand
ATGATATGAGAGGGTGATTTTTTTTCTATGATTTGCAGCTCTAAACGGGGAGGAAGTCTACAGGCAATCCTTCAGAGCATCTAGAATATCAAGAATCCTCTTAGACTGTTTCTTAGTAGCGTCATAGAGCTACCGCTTTCATTCTTTTGTCAGTTTTTCACTCTTCAGCTTTCCATTTTCATTTACAGATTTCTTGGTATGTTAGGTACATTAATTCTTTAGCCAACGAGTGGAAAACATAAGGAATGTTCTACAGTTTCCCTTTGGCTTTAGGCTTAGATAGGTGCTGAATTTCCTAGACTAACAGTGACTTTTTTTCCGTGCACTAAGCTGAAAAGCTCTTGCCCCTGGTTTGTAGCCTACATTAGAGTGTAAGTTGGCAGCATTCCTGTTCATACTTCTGCAGTACTGTTCCACCAGTGAGGCATGGCACACGGATCATGCTACCAGTCTAATCTAACATGCAGTGATGTGGCCGTGTTTGTGACAGCGTGCAGTGATG
>NW_011315201.1:0-376 GCF_000146605.3 Meleagris gallopavo | reverse complement strand
CCCATACACATACAGCTAAGGGCAACGCGAACGGTCGCGATGCCGTTTGCTACTGCGCGTGGATATACACTCGTTCGTGGAGCTGACTGCGGGCTGTACGCTGAGGCGCGTCTATCCCAATTCCCACCCACCAACCCGCTCAATTGTATCACACATCTATCTCTGTTGCGTCGGATGCGATGAGGTAAACTTATGCGATACGACGATGGTTAAGGTGCTTGTGGACGGTAGCCCTTTTGGTGGTTTTGATGATAGGGATTTTCCCCAAAATTAGGGATTATGAAAACTTTTGTCAACTACTAATTCAAAATTTCATAAAAATCTAATTTTAAATATTGGTTGGAGATTGAAGGTTCACATAGCAGAACCGAGGTTC
>NW_011315199.1:0-505 GCF_000146605.3 Meleagris gallopavo | reverse complement strand
CTTGTTGGGATAACAGCACTAGGAGTTTGATCTGGAAGGTCTATCAGAAACCTGTCAATGGATGGCACTGTTTTTTACAGTGCTGGTGTCTGGGAGTTGATGGACTACAAAAGACTCAGGATTGCAATACCAAGCTAATGAAATTGCTGCTGTCTTCTTCTGTCCCTGCTTAGCATCAGTATGGGCCTGAAGTATATTCATTTATTATTTTTTTACTATGAAAACACAACAGAAATGTTATATTTGGACTTCAGTGAAGCTGATCCCAGTCAGCAAATTCTCTGGATGTTTTCCTTGCCCCAGCTCTATGTCCTTCTCACACCAGCTGCTGCTGCGTTGTACACACGGCACAAGCTCTTGCCCTGATACTGACTCTAGGATTTGGACCTGTAACAAATAGGCTCTTTTCACACATGAGAAGTGTTGTTTTGTTTTTTTGTTTTTTTCCTGTGCTGCTTGTTAATAGCAATTTACAAGTCTTTTGTACTTCCTGATTATAATCTAA
>NW_011315196.1:0-455 GCF_000146605.3 Meleagris gallopavo | reverse complement strand
CGGTGGAGGGCAGCAGCTCCAGGCGGCAGTCACGCGACTGAGGCAGATGCCTCCAGGCTGCTTTCACCTGGTCCTGGAGCCAGAGCGCGCTTTTCTCCACTTGCAGATAGGAGCCCGTGCAGAAGGTGTCGAGCAAGCTGGGCCCCTGTTTTTCTCTCAGCTCCTCCTGATCGTGGTGCAGAAAGCAGAGCATGTCCCCCAGCAGCCGCTCCCTCGTGCAGGTGCACTCCAGCTGCACGCGCAGGCAGGACCTGCTCGTCGCCGTCTCCTCCACGTTGTCCAGCTCCACATGGAAGGTGTGCCCGGGAGGAGGCCTCACGGGCACGAGCAGCTGGTAGATGACGTTGCCATCGTGGGTGCTCCATTCTTCATAGACGCAGACCCCGATGGCCGGCTGCAGCTGGGGCGTGAAGCTGTGGCAGGTTTGTCCTCGGCAGGTGCGCAGAAGATCATCC
>NW_011315194.1:0-304 GCF_000146605.3 Meleagris gallopavo | reverse complement strand
TTAAATTAAAAAACACAAGACAAATTTGGGATTTCCCCTTCTTAATACACTCACAGCCTTTTCACTCACAGCAATCTTATTTAAGTGCTGAAACTGCTGAAGACTGAGGGATGAATACTCGCTCAAAATAAGAGAAGAACTGGATTTGACATGCCTAATTTCTCATGCATACTCTCCGTAACAACTGTGCCTTTTGCTGTTAACCACAGACTGTCAATCGAAAGTTGAACTTTAAGTAAAATAGCCACTAAGATTTCATTTAACATCTAACATTCAATTAATGTTCTTCATTAACAATAAGCAC
>NW_011315192.1:0-459 GCF_000146605.3 Meleagris gallopavo | reverse complement strand
AGATCCTTTCAGGACTGCGGAGAAAAATCCCCCACTCGCAGGTAGTGCAGGAGGCTGAATTCGCACTTGTCGGCATCGGAATCGCACTCCTTCGCTCTCACGCGCAGAAAGCGGCATTCGCGCTGAACTGCTCCGGAGACTTTGCCGTAGCTGGCCGAGAAATCACGCTTTTCCCCGAACGCCGCTTTGAGCTGTCAGCAGCGGTCTCGTGTTTCTTGCTTGTGGACAACGGGCCACTTCAGCCGGCTGCTTTTCTCCGACGAGTGAGCGGGCTCCTGTGCGCTGATCGGAAAGGAGCGGTTTGCACTTCGCCTTGGCTACATGCAGAATGCACTACGCCTACCTCTGAATACTATGTCTCTGTCTTTATTTCGTTCGACAATTCATTCTAGTCAGGTTTTCCACTGCGACACATCTGCATTCAGAGAGGCAAAGAGTGGAAGGGAAAACTCTCTCTAA
>NW_011315189.1:0-590 GCF_000146605.3 Meleagris gallopavo | reverse complement strand
CCCGGATCGTTAGCAGTTTGGTGGCGCTGCGGGAGAAACTGTCCAAGGTAGGCCTTTTTTAAAAATGTTGTGGTTAAGTCCACTGTTGGACCTTCTTCTCCATCACCCGTCATTCGGGGAAGATCTTGATACAGTTTAGTAGTGTAATTGTGTAAGGCAAAAAAAAGGAATGTTATGAAACGGAAAATCTTTCCCGCGATAAACTAAGATAATTTAACGATGCTACGTGCGGTGCGTACTTATGCGCCCAGATAACGAAACCGAACGGTGGCCCAATTCACTGGAAACTGAAGTTTGGATTAAGAGATTTCTCAAAAGCAGATTAAACTCGATAATCTTTCAGACCGGTATCGTATCACGCGAAATGTTTGTTACCTTATTCTTGGAGTTCTCCACGCAATGAGGGGTCATAAATTTTGCCCTGCGAAACCACTTTTTTCCCACAACGAATCCACCAGTGAAGAATTTCGTTGGGTTTTTGGCTACGTTGAAGAAAGCAGATTCACACTGCTCTTAATCAACTCGGAGTGTTTTTGTTTTTTGTACCAGGTAATTAACCTGTTTAAACTTCTGCCCGGGATGCATCTCAA
>NW_011315188.1:0-513 GCF_000146605.3 Meleagris gallopavo | reverse complement strand
ATTACTGTATTCATTACTTAAAATACCTGAATATAGAAATATTATTACTACTAGGAAGTAATGAGTGAACTAGAAAAATCTGACATCCTTTTCTAGATTATACTTTTAGCACTGCTGTTTAAAAATGGAACCTAGTGCTGTTCCACTTGCAACTTAAAAGCTTTGGCACGCAAGCATGGTCACTGAGAGGTAATGGTCTCACTATCATTTCCATGGCATCACTTCAGATACAACCACCTAAAAAAGTAGACTTAAAGATACTGTGGAAATAGTTAGGACTTTAACCATATTGCTGGCTGTAACTGCAGGGAGAGTTCAACAAATCAAAATAGCTCCAAAGTGATACTTCTCCAATTTGCTGTCCTTAATGCTTCACATTCCATTTAGCCTGCAGGAAAGGAATATTCTTTTTTCTTCTTTTTTCTACCCTAAGAAAGAAGTGTTACTCAGCAGACTTTGCTTTGCAGGGTAGGAAGCCTTTTAAGCCTTCTAGCTGCTGCACGAACGTGCTGA
>NW_011315187.1:0-305 GCF_000146605.3 Meleagris gallopavo | reverse complement strand
CCCTACTGTGGGAGCCTCTACTGTTAGTGTCAATGGAAGATGTAATTTCTTACTTTCTGCAAGACCCTCACGGTTCCCCACACTCCCCATAGTCCTCCAGTAGGCTAGTAGTCAGAAGAAAAGATACAAAAAAGTTATAACTGCAAAATGCAGGCTGGTTTTCGGCTCGCCTTTTTGCATTTAATTTGACAGAATTCATGTCCTTTAGTTTTTCATTTCAGCATTCTTGTTCCTTCCAGTGGTGTTTCTCTGCTTCTAATAGACTCCTTTGTTGTTCTGCTTTACAGGTTGCTTTCATGGTCCAG
>NW_011315186.1:0-568 GCF_000146605.3 Meleagris gallopavo | reverse complement strand
CCCGCAGCTCCAACCGGCGCTCGGTACAGAAGCAATAGTACGCCCGACCGTCCTCCATGAGCTTTTTCACCTCACGCTTGTAAATTTCGTACCGTTGGCTTTGCGTGTACGGACCGTGCGGACCGCCCTTGTACGGGTCCTCGTCCGGTTCGACACCGGCCCATTTCAAATCGGCGTACAGCTTCTCCGCTGCCCCCTCGACGAACCGTCCCCGGTCGGTGTCTTCGATGCGCAATACGAACCTTTCCACGCGTGTGCCTTTGCGTAGAGATAGTTGTACAGCGCCGTTCGCAGCCCTCCCAAGTGCATATGTCCTACAAGAAGAAGTTTATGTAGGCCTAAACCTCTATTTGGTATACGAACTACAGTCTACCAATACCTGTTGGACTGGGAGCGAAACGAACGCGCACTTCCTGCTCATTGCTGCCGCTGCCTTTTCCACTGACCGACGGGTTTCCCGCACCGCTGGACGGTTTATCACAATAAAATCGCACACAGCCCACCGACGATGTCCTAAGCGACGAAAGCAACCCTACTGGAAGACTCGTTTTCCGCAGCGAACCAGAAA
>NW_011315184.1:0-506 GCF_000146605.3 Meleagris gallopavo | reverse complement strand
GCTATTGGTTCGGTTGAACGTTCCCGATATCGAATGCGTAGCAGTTTTCGATCTTTATCATAATGCAGGATCTGCCTGTACATCTTCTCCACGTCTGCCATTAATGCGACAGAATGCTTCCTGAATCGCAAGATGATTGTGAGCAGATCATCTTGTACCGTTGGGCCAATGAGTAAGGTGTCGTTCAAGGAGTAGCCCGATGTTGTTTTGCAGGATGCATCGAAAACAACACGAACCTTGGTTGAAGAACTCGACTCCTTAATCACGGCATGATGAGGGATGTAGCAGTGCGGCTCACTATCGTCGACAGGTTCGGTGAGTTTCACCATGTGTCCCAACTGCTCGTATTCTACCATGAACCTTTTATACTCCTTTTCCATTACAGGATTGGCCTTTAGCCGCCGTTCAACTCCCAACAAACGCCGATCTGCTATATCCCTTGACAAACCCAGGACTTTCTCCGGTTTGGCATTTCGCGGCAACGACACGACATAGCGACCTTGAGC
>NW_011315182.1:0-454 GCF_000146605.3 Meleagris gallopavo | reverse complement strand
AGTGTGTATGGGAAGAGGCCGAAAATCGTTAAGCAGTAACGCGTCACCATGATGTTCATCGGCGCTCGTCACACGCTTTGGGTGACATTTGGGGGCACGATTGCATTACGCTACGCGCGCCTGCAAGCTGAGCGTTACTGCTACAAGGTGAATATCTCAGTGGGAACTGAGCTCATCAGTACGGTCCGCGTGCGTAATGTCATGGATTGCGGAGAGGAAATGCGTGATGTGTGAAAACTCCCGATTTCATGGATCTGTGTGGAAAAAGTATGTTAACATTTTGTTTGTCGAACTACGATCGCAGAGTGAAGCAATGTTTGCTGGTCGAGTATTGTAAGAAGCCCTCATATTGAAGACTTTGATATCATAACGATTCTTGTACTTGTATGAAGGTTTTGGTCTAGTTTTATGAGTTCATTTTGTTTACTGTCCAATTACCTTATTTGTGCCGCCG
>NW_011315179.1:0-384 GCF_000146605.3 Meleagris gallopavo | reverse complement strand
AAGCAATGTTCCCCTTCTGGCCCCACTGCTGGCACCTGGCTCTGCCTTTGTTTGCACACCAGAGTGCTCACAACCTTTTGCTGCTGCCTTCCTATCAGCCTCAGCTCCCACCCTTAAAGCACAAAGGCAGCGTTCTTCCACAGCTTGTCTTGTATGTTTAATGTGAGAATCCTATTTAGCATCTGTATGTGGCAGTCTCTTGCTGGTGTGCCATGCCTTACTCTAAAGCCATGAATCTTCCCTTGATCACAGACTGGAACATGGAAAAGAGATATTACAAGACCTTGACAAGACCTTATTTGTCACCTGAAAGCCTGCTTCTAGGTTTTTCTTCTTTATTTCCACATTAGAGAGGGAAATGAATAAGGATCTAATTTACAACAT
>NW_011315177.1:0-401 GCF_000146605.3 Meleagris gallopavo | reverse complement strand
CTCAGCCACTGAACTAGCAACACTGAAAAAAGATTTTTAGCCGCTCTGCAAAGGAATCTGAAACAGAGTACTTACGGAGGGTTGGTCTCGCTGGTGGAGACCAAATCGTGTTAACTGAGAAGGAAGCGGAAGGTTATTGGGGACCAGGAGTATATTCAACTACTGGCAAGAATTGTGCTCTCTGGTCCTTAACACAGAGGGCTGCCTATTGGGCAGGTGGTCTCAGCCCTTTAGAAAGGGGAGGCCCTCTTGCTATTACTGGAGCAGTTGATCAGTTAGTAGAGAGTGTTCCAAAAGCTGCTTATCTCCAAATGATGTATGATAGAAAGCTGCGGCCACACCATGAATCACCTGTGATGATGCCTGTTGATCCTGAGAGGATGCCTGTCTTTAACTGGGGG
>NW_011315176.1:0-444 GCF_000146605.3 Meleagris gallopavo | reverse complement strand
AGCTAAACAATGTGAACTGATCGTAGAAATCTAAACAGTTTTATTCAGCTCTTTGAAATGCTGATCTAAGCTAGTTCAGTTGAAAATAATACTTTTACAGCAAGAAAAAAAGTGTTTAATTGTAGGTCCTAATTTAATCACCTTGCTCCATCCTGTCAAATAAGGTGGTGAAACAAATTTGATTCAATACATTTTCCTAAATTATCAGTTCAGCACTGTTTGCCAGACATCTTCCTTCATAAATAGAGTGAGTTAGCAGAAGGTGAGCTATTTGCATAACAACTACATCCATATTAGTCTCCATTTCTGTACTGCAGAATGAAAATTGAGATGTCCTTTTTCTTTTAAACTTCTCTAGGAATCCTGAAATTCAATTCTTTTAGATCTGCTTACTGCTATTAAAACATAACTAAAGTTCAAGTGTAGGCAAGATAGTGATGAAAG
>NW_011315175.1:0-336 GCF_000146605.3 Meleagris gallopavo | reverse complement strand
AAAGATTTAGTACTCATTTCAGATGTTTTTTCAATATAGGTTGTTCTGAAAGGAATGCTTCCTCTTTATATCCAAGGAGACCACAGATGTGAAGAGCACAATAACACTAAGTCATAGAGCAAATTCTCAGCTTCAAAATGCTGTTTTCAACATAGTCACCATCAGTAGTCTGTCTAGGTTCCAGGAAATCTGGAAAGATCACCTCTTTCTCATCCCAAAAGACAGTGCACATCACAGTGCATACTTCTTTGTTCAATGAGGAATTCACATGTCACCACTACATGGTCTGCAGTTTGATTATGTGAGTGCCAAACAAGAAATTCTTCCAGATGCCCT
>NW_011315174.1:0-336 GCF_000146605.3 Meleagris gallopavo | reverse complement strand
CAGGACATGACCTTTATACTTGTTGATAGTCTTCATTACATTAATTATCTCTGGGGTGTCAACATCAGGATGGTTTAGCACCACAACTGGCTGGTTACGACGAGGGCATTTAATCAACTGATTCATTCTCAGAGGGACAAGCCGAAGACGTCTTGCTGTCAATAGATACGACATGTCAGAACCTGAACTGGTTTCTGACTGCGTTCTTGTTTCTCTTTGGAAGTTCCCTGAAACCTGCTTGCTTCACCTTGTTTTGTGTCCTTGTTGACTTTGAATAGTGTTGCTTTGCTTGCTTACATCGCCGTTTCTGATATGGTGTAACAGTTTGCTTGCTAC
>NW_011315172.1:0-337 GCF_000146605.3 Meleagris gallopavo | reverse complement strand
AGGTGAAATACTAAGGAAAATAGTCTTGTACAGTGAGGGTGCTGATGCAGTGGCACAGGTTGCCTTTCAAGGTGAGCATGGGTCAGACTCTGAGCAACTTGATCTAGCTGTGGATGGTCAGCATGGGGGAGTCGGATCACATCGCAAACCTACCTGCATACAAGCAGCGCACCAACCTGGGGTGCATGATGTTCATTACCTGCTGGACACATCTCACACCACTGACTGGAGGAGCCCAGGCAATCCTTCAACTCCATCAGGCTGCAAAATGAAATCAGAAGAGACGCAGAACATAATTGAAAACACAACAAGGATGCACACAATGCCCTTAAAAAAC
>NW_011315170.1:0-447 GCF_000146605.3 Meleagris gallopavo | reverse complement strand
GGGGAGGTATTGGTCCTTGGAATGGGGTAAGTGGTTTCTCTATTTCTTTCAGGGCTGTGATCTTCTCTTTTTTGGGGGATCGCAAGTGCACTGAAGGGCTGCTAGCTGTAAGAGCAGCATCTGAATCTGGAGACTGCTTCCTTTGGGGTGTGGGGTGAGTGATTCCTGCTTGCTTTCAGAGCTGTGAGCTCTGCTTTTCTGGAGGATCTCAAGCTGGATGGCTGTAATTAATAGGGCTATGTGCTAATTGCATCCATGCGGTGGGTGTTTTAAGGGTATTGTGTGCATCCTTGTTGTGTTTAAATTATGTTCTGCGTCTCTTCTGATTTCATTTTGCAGCCTGATGGAGTTGAAGGATTGCCTGGGCTCCTCCAGTCAGTGGTGTGAGATGTGTCCAGCAGGTAATGAACATCATGCACCCCATGTTGGTGCGCTGCTTGTATGCAG
>NW_011315168.1:0-469 GCF_000146605.3 Meleagris gallopavo | reverse complement strand
TCGATCATAGATCGATCGGCGAGAAGCACGAGACTACTCCGATCGCAATGTTCTTGAGATAAGTTTTGCAAAAACCAACCACACTACAGCGTTTGATAATAGATACTTGTGAGCGGAAAGCAAATCGCTTCACCATCGAAGCGTGTGGAATGTGGAAAATGGCGACTGAATTTCGAAAATTCAGCGTTCAAAACAAAGCATTTGTAGTTAATTGAAACCATACACATCCAGCCAGACAGAGGGCGTCCGTGAGGCGTAAATCTCACCGCGCGAGAGAAGGGAGCATTGTGAAAATGTAAGTAAATTTGATTAAAAGTAAGCAATTTGTGCAATAATTTCATGTGGCAGGGAAGGGACATCTAGTGGAAACTATATACAAAACAAACAAAAAATCATCGAACCCGTTGGTGGCTAAGAGGGCATCACTAGAAGAAAGATTACTTGAAGATTGTAAAACTCATCTGCAAAC
>NW_011315167.1:0-463 GCF_000146605.3 Meleagris gallopavo | reverse complement strand
AAGAAAGAGAATAATTCAGACAACTTGGCCAATCAGGGTACAGCTTGTTTAATTTTTATACTGCCTCTATTGTCTGGAAAATATGACTTTTATAAGCATGATAGTGCAGGCATGAAATGAGTTTTTTGAAAATGTTACATCCGTAAAATGAGAGGGTCTCAGCAATCGATTAAGTGCTCAAGAGAATGCTATAATGTTGCAGTGACTCTTTAGGTGTGTAGCTGTACAAATACCGCAACAAAAATCTACGTGAAAGGAACGTTATTTGCAAAGTCAAGTACTCAGAAGCTAAGAAATGCTGGATTTATTGGTTGTTTGTGCAAATATAATTCTCCGCTCTTGTATGTGCTCTCTGTGCACTGACTGAGGCAGGAATCCCAGAGAAAAGTAGTATGCAATCACGTAATTAGATACTTAATCACAATGCATCCGCATAGGGGAAGTGGAAACCAAGCTGTATGTG
>NW_011315166.1:0-414 GCF_000146605.3 Meleagris gallopavo | reverse complement strand
AAGAAGAAGAAGAAGAAGAAGAAGAAGAAGAAGAAGAAGAAGAAGAAGAAGAAGAAGAAGAAGAAGAAGAAGAAGAAGAAGAAGAAGAAGAAGAAGAAGAAGAAGAAGAAGAAGAAGAAGAAGAAGAAGAAGAAGAAGAAGAAGAAGAAGAAGAAGAAGAAGAAGAAGAAGAAGAAGAAGAAGAAGAAGAAGAAGAAGAAGAAGAAGAAGAAGAAGAAGAAGAAGAAGAAGAAGAAGAAGAAGAAGAAGAAGAAGAAGAAGAAGAAGAAGAAGAAGAAGAAGAAGAAGAAGAAGAAGAAGAAGAAGAAGAAGAAGAAGAAGAGAGAAGAAGAAGAAGAGACGAAGCAGAGACCTGAAGAAATTGCGAAGAGCAAATCCTGGACAGCAAAGGAGGATCTTACATCCAGTAATGCA
>NW_011315164.1:0-367 GCF_000146605.3 Meleagris gallopavo | reverse complement strand
GATTCTGAATTTGACAGAATTTTTGAAGGATGTTGTGGGTTTGTTTTTTCTTAATATGATATCACAGAAATTACAGTACATCCCTTTTACTGCTGCCCACAAACAGGCTTCTGATGAAATCAAATTAAAACCATCCAGCTGACTTAAGAGAATCAGGATTTAGAGAAAAGCAGTTTGTACAGAAACAGTCCTGAGATAAAAAGATTCCTGCTCAGGACCTAGAACCTTTGGCAACGTTACAGTCTGGATCCAGAAACAGTACATTTGCAGTCTAAATCCTGGGATATCACAGAGCAATTGTGGCAAATTCAAATTCAAAGAACTTCTCAGAAGTCAAGGCAGACTGACCTGGTCTGGGTAATAATTG
>NW_011315163.1:0-394 GCF_000146605.3 Meleagris gallopavo | reverse complement strand
AAGGAGCTATTGTTGCAAGCCGCCAAAGCAATGCACCTGCAGAAACGATGAGTTTCATCAGAGGGCAACAACAACAACGACGACGAAGACCGGGATTTGGCGAACTACGACGGGCGCAGATAGTACGCGAGCCTGGGCTACCATTCTTTTAGAGCTTTCTCCGTAAAAGCGAGTGGTGTATAGGTTGCAGCCGGTTGGCGACGCTGCACAAACCTTTGGTGGCGTCTGTTCTAGTCATAGCGACAAACGTATTGCGACCGGTGTGTTAACGGTGTGATTAAAGAACCAAAAGAGTTGTGAGCACTGCAGATAGGGTGTGGAGTAAGAGTGCATCTGCCGGACGCTAAGATGGATCAAGTAACGAAGCTACGCATGAACCTGGAAAAGCAGGAAA
>NW_011315162.1:0-311 GCF_000146605.3 Meleagris gallopavo | reverse complement strand
TCCTCCTCCTCCTCCTCCTCCTCCTCCTCCTCCTCCTCCTCCTCCTCCTCCTCCTCCTCCTCCTCCTCCTCCTCCTCCTCCTCCTCCTCCTCCTCCTCCTCCTCCTCCTCCTCCTCCTCCTCCTCCTCCTCCTCCTCCTCCTCCTCCTCCTCCTCCTCCTCCTCCTCCTCCTCCTCCTCCTCCTCCTCCTCCTCCTCCTCCTCCTCCTCCTCCTCCTCCTCCTCCTCCTCCTCCTCCTCCTCCTCCTCCTCCTCCTCCTCCTCCTCCTCCTCTCTCTCTCTCTCTCTCCTCCTCCTCCCTCCCTTCCTCCC
>NW_011315159.1:0-341 GCF_000146605.3 Meleagris gallopavo | reverse complement strand
GTACCAGAACAAGAAGTAAGTCTGTTTAAGTAAATGCTAGTTCCTTCAGTTTTCACAGAAGATTTGAGGCCAAAGCCCTGATCTTATTTGTGCTTGGGTAAACACAGGAATATTTCAAATTTTCATTAACATGAATAGAAATAGGACCTTGTACTCGTTTTGCTGTAAGTTTCTAGTAAGTCCTCAAAACCTAAGTAATCCTATGAATAGTTTATTACTGTCCTCAATTTACTTAGTTTCTTTAACCAGCTTAAGCTCATCTTAGATCTCTTACTCACCCAGTGTCCTTTCCTTTCTGTCAAGAGCTTCCGCCATGAGTTGATGCACTGATTGTAGAGCTT
>NW_011315156.1:0-429 GCF_000146605.3 Meleagris gallopavo | reverse complement strand
TCTTAGAGACAAATGACACAGGCCTGCAGCCATTAGACCGGGTGCAAGTAAATCGCCCCATGGCGAAAAGCCCAAAGTTCCTGTGGCGGCACCAGCCTCTCAGCCGCTTATCCGTACCTGGACACTCCGTGTCCCTCACCGCCCCAGAAAGGATAGAAGCAGTTATCAGTTGTGCTCCCACTCCCTCAACCAACAGCCCGACAGCCCTGAAGTCTTTTTTGGCAGTTTGCAGGCTTCTGTGAGCTTCTTCATGGCTGCCTGCCTGACCTGTCACTAATGGGTAGCAATCAGAGGGATGAACCAGATCAGGGAGTTTTCTAGTTGTGTCCTGGACCTGGGTCCCAGGGAGGCGGCACACCTCCCTGTGAGTCGGGTCCGGTGTGCATATGGGGCCTTCCGTTCCCATGAGGAGGGAATCACCAACAACAA
>NW_011315153.1:0-425 GCF_000146605.3 Meleagris gallopavo | reverse complement strand
TGAAGATAAGAAAGACAAATAGATGTCCTGTTGTTAGAAAATAAGATGGCAAAACAGATGCCTCAGATCAACGTAACATCAGTGGGAGTTGGTTTGGGCTACCTCCTTAAAAGGTTGGAAATTTACAGTGAGAATGCATCCCATGACCACCAGAGATGTTATTTCTGCCCATGTCCTTGGAATGTAATGAGTATGTTTATGCTATGCCTTTAAATATGTAGCCATTTCTCTCTTTTGTGTGCATGTTTGGTGAGAACAATCCCCCATGTACCCAGCGCTGTAATAAAGGGAATACCTGCTTGACATAACTCATTGTCATATCAAGTTACTTCATCTGTTTTTTCAGCTTCAATTAGCAAGCCAGGCAGGAGAGTCTCTGCTCAACTGTGGGACCCACTGAGAGGAGGCCCACAAGCAGCTGGGGA
>NW_011315147.1:0-514 GCF_000146605.3 Meleagris gallopavo | reverse complement strand
TCTACACCCGTTTCTCCCAAGACCCTTTCACACCAAAATACCACACTTGCCCTCCAAGAGAAGTCAGTCTTTCCCACAATTGTCCACTTTTCTCCCACGTACTTGTCATTTTCTCCCAGAAATACCACATTTCACTTGGAAATTGGGCCTGTGCTTCCAAAAAGATGGTATTTTCTCCCAGGCATACCTGTTTTCTTCAAACTACCGCACGTTTTCTCCCAAAAAGACTAGATGACAAGACCAAATAGGACACTTTCAACCAAGAGTAGGACATCTTCTCCCACAAATACCACTTGTCTCCCAAGGATAGGACATTTTCCCTAAATGCTATGGCAGTTCTGCTAAGAAATACTCCTTTCCTTCCCTAAATGGGACATATGCACCCACAAAGACCACGACTCCGAGAAATTCCTCCCAATTACACTCCATTACATTCCTCATCATGACACTTACTCCCAGACTTTTGGCATTTTACTGCGGAAAGACCATTTCGATCCAGAATATATGCCATTGG
>NW_011315145.1:0-496 GCF_000146605.3 Meleagris gallopavo | reverse complement strand
TCTCTTCTCAAGGCTAAACAGACCCAGTTCACTTAGCCTTTCTTCGATAGGGGAGATGCTCCAGGCCCTTCACCATCTTTGTGGCCCTCCGCTGGACTCTTTCCAAGAGATCCCTGTCTTTTTGTACTGGGGAGCCCAGAACTGGACACAGTACTCCAGATGAGGCCTTACCAGGGCAGAGTAGAGGGGGAGGATCACCTCCCTCGACCTGCTGGACACGCTCTTCTTAATGCACCCCAGAATGCCATTGGCCTTTTTGGCCACGAGGGCACACTGCTGGCTCATGGCCAACCTGTCGTCCACCAGGACGCCCAGGTCCCTCTCTGCAGAGCTCCTCTCCAGCAGCTCATCCCCCAGCCTGTATTGGTGCATGCAATTATTCCTCCCTAGGTGTAAGACCCTACACTTGCTTGTGTTGAACCTCATCCGGTTTCTTACTGCCCAGCTCTCCAGCCTGTCCAGGTCTCGCTGAATGGCAGCACAGCCTTCAGGCGGG
>NW_011315140.1:0-457 GCF_000146605.3 Meleagris gallopavo | reverse complement strand
AAGAATCTGTCCGCTGTTTTCGTTGTAGACCCACTTAGTTACTGAAATGCCGCTTGCAGGTCTCCTTAGAGCCTTCTCTTCTGCAGCCTGAACAGCCCCTGCTCTCTCAGACTGCCCTCGTAAGGGAGGTGCTCCATCCCGTGGGTCGTTTTTGTGGCCCTCCTCTGGATGCCCTGAGCTGCTTGAGCCTGTCTAGGTCTCTCTGGATGACGTCCCGTCCCTCGGACGTGTTGGTCTCACCCCACAGCTTGATGCCATCTGCAAGCTCGCTGAGGTGCACTTGATCCCACTGTTGATGTCACTGGGGAAGATGTTAAACAGCACCAGTCCAGTCCTGATCTGAGAGACACCACTCCTCACTGATCTCCATCGGGACGCTGAGCCACTGACCAGTGTTCCCTGGGAATGGTCTCACAACCGGTTATTTGTCCAACAAACAGCCCGCCCATCAAGCCTG
>NW_011315138.1:0-484 GCF_000146605.3 Meleagris gallopavo | reverse complement strand
AGGCTGAGCAGTGGCCACAAATCCAAGTGCAGGGTCAGTAGCTGGGATGAGGGAACACCCACCACCAAACATGCTAGGGGATGAAAGGACTGAGCGTAGTCCTGCTCCATAAGGCCTGGGAGTACTGGTGGCTGGGAGCTGGACACAAGCCAGCAGTGGGCCCTTCCAGCCCAGAAAGCCAACCGTATCCTGGGGCTGCATCCAAAGATGCGCAGTCAGCGGGCGAAGGGAGGAGATCCCCATCCCTCTGCTCTGCGCTGGGGAGGCCTCAGCTGCAGTGCTGCGTCCAGATGTGGAGTCCTCAGTGCAGGGAGACATGGAGCTGTGCGAGTGCATCCAGAGTACAGCCACAAACACGAACCCAAGGATGGAACCCCTCTACTGTAAGCAAGGAGAGCTGGGCTGTTCAGCCTGGAGAAGTGAAGGCTCCAAGGGAACCTGCTAACAGCCTTTCAATACCTAAAGGAAAGAACAAGGGAAAATG
>NW_011315136.1:0-410 GCF_000146605.3 Meleagris gallopavo | reverse complement strand
GCCTCTTGAAGACTCTGCTCTTCCTTGTGCTGTTCAGACACAGCTCTGAACTCACGATCTCTGTGGAATTGTGGCTTCCTTCTTGAGGCAGTTTCAGTAAGGATATTTGCAGGGAGCTTGGCACCCTTGCTGCTTGCCTCAAGTTTAGGCAACTTGACAGGTGACTTCACTGCACGCCCCATGCTCTTTGAATCTGCCAGAAGGTCTTCCTGAACAAAAGCCACTTTCAGCCTTCTATTCTGACCAGACTGACGAGTGTTGCTCGGCGGAGGGCCAGCTGGTTTGTGAGGCTGCCGTGGACTGCCTTTCTCCTCCACAGCCACGTCCACAGCAGTGGCTGAGCGCAGGCAAGATTTCTCCATGTCCATTGTTAGTCTGTAAGGCAGACTTCTTTGAACCAGGCATCTTCT
>NW_011315134.1:0-309 GCF_000146605.3 Meleagris gallopavo | reverse complement strand
ATTTGATATCGGTATCAACACAGTCCAATATCTCCTACTCATTACCCCTCATCCTTCCACCCTCCTCTTCACAAGCAAAGGTAGACCTGCCTTCGTCTTCTTGGCTACTGCAGCTGCGGGGAGCTGAGCTGACAACAGCACATCCCTTTTGATCTCCACAGTGCTCTGCAGGAGACAAAGAGGTTGTTCCTGTTGGTACAGCAGGCCAGGCCGTGTCCATCTGCCAGTTTATCCTCAGCCTATAAGGATGTGAGTGTCTGGGGATGAGGGACGCTTCCTGCACCAGCATGGCCAAGGACCAAGCCAGCA
>NW_011315128.1:0-416 GCF_000146605.3 Meleagris gallopavo | reverse complement strand
GTTCATTACCTGCTGGACACATCTCACACCACTGACTGGAGGAGCCCAGGCAATCCTTCAACTCCATCAGGCTGCAAAATGAAATCAGAAGAGACGCAGAACATAATTTAAAACACAACAAGGATGCACACAATGCCCTTAAAAACACCCACCGCATGGATGCAATTAGCACATAGCCCTATTAATGACAGCCATCCAGCTTGAGATCCTCCAGAAAAGCAGAGCTCACAGCTCTGAAATCAAGCAGGAATCACTCACCCCATTCTAAGGGCTCACCCCACACCCCAAAGGAAGCAGTCTCCAGATTCACATGCTGCTCTTACAGCTAGCAGCCCTTCAGTGCACTTGCCATACCCCCAAAAACAGAAGATCACAGCCCTGAAAGAAAAAAGAAACCACTTACCCCATTCCAAGGA
>NW_011315125.1:0-329 GCF_000146605.3 Meleagris gallopavo | reverse complement strand
TTTTTTTTTTTTATTGTGATGGCAGCTATAGTCCTGTGATCTTCTTCCATCATGGAATGAGTGGATTTCTTGTTAGACGATAATGAGAAAATGTGGTGTGATAACTTATTGTGGGGGTCTCAGACCTTTGGAAACTTTTGCTCTATATTGCAGAGGTTTTATACTGCCCAGAAAGGGATGCATGTTGAATGTTAAAGGGAACTTAATAGACTGAAGGTTCATTTCATTATTCATCTGCAACATGATGTTAAATGTTCTTCGGATAAACATGGCAGCACAGGCCAGGCTCAAAGGGACTGATCACTGTTTAGAAGAGTGAATCATGAGAT
>NW_011315123.1:0-516 GCF_000146605.3 Meleagris gallopavo | reverse complement strand
CCCCTGACTGCACTCTTGCATGCAGTCCTTCTTCCCCAGGTGCAAGACTCTACACTTGCTCTTGCTGATCTTCACCAGGTTCAACTTCAATCCACTTCCAGAAAAAATAGGCTTAATATATCTTCATTCAAAATATCATTGACCTGATGACAAAACATGTGTTTTCACTGTGTCTTTGATTACAAAAAGTCAGTAGGGAGTTTAGAAAAAAGCCTGTCTTGTTCACAATCAAATGTTAGTTTCTTAATGAGAAAGTCAAGGATGCTCACATGCCAAAGCAATAGAAATGTTTTCGTAATACTATGCAAGTCCCAAGGTCGGTGAATTCTGAGCGGTTTGGCCAACTTCGCACAACTGAACAGACTGCCACCAGGAGAGCTGGGTGCTCCTTTGACAGAAAAGGTCTTTGGCAAGTGTTCTCATCTTATAAAAACACATTTTGCCCTAACAAATCTGAACGAACATTCATAGCTGCCCTGTAAAAACAAGTTTAGAATATATCTTTAGAAAGATATA
>NW_011315122.1:0-377 GCF_000146605.3 Meleagris gallopavo | reverse complement strand
CGCAGTCTTTCTCCCTGTTCGCTTCTGACCCTGCGGGAGGGGCAGCCCCCCAGCCCCGTTTCAGCTCGCCCTGCGGACATCGAATCGCCTCGCTGCCAGGCGTCCTCGGGCTGTTCTCCAACCCTTCTGTTTGCGGCCTTCAGCCCCTCCTTATCCCAGACCCGGAGTCTGCCATCCCTTATTTTTCTGTCATTCTTGCTCCTACAAGCTGTCTCTAACTCCTCCCTCTCCCCCCATCCTTTAGTCCCTGCGAAGCCCTTTCCTCGCGTTTTTACTACGGGGCCCTTCTCGCCCTTCAGCACCGGCCCGCACCGCCGTAGCGGACGACCGCGCAGCAGGCGCGGGCTGCGGCCCCGCACGGCCTCCTGCACGCCCCG
>NW_011315118.1:0-387 GCF_000146605.3 Meleagris gallopavo | reverse complement strand
AGGTCTCCCCGGACGCCTTCTCCTCTCTGGCTGCACAACCCCAGCTCTCTCATCCTGTCCTCGTACGGAGGTGCTCCATTCTTTGAATCGCTTGCGTGGCCCTCCTCTGGATGAGCTCCAACAGCTCCACGTCTCTCCTGTGCTCAGGACTCCTCATCTGGATGCAGCACTCCAAGTGAGCTCTCACAGCACAGCACACAGCAGAGGGGCAGGATCTCCTCCCTTTCCCTGCTGGCCACACTGCTTGGACCAGGATACTGGCTTCCTGGTCTGCAAGGGTACATTGCTGGCTCATGTCCAGCTGCTGCCACACACCAGTATGCCCAAGTCCTTTTTGTTACGGCTGCTCTCCATCCTTTCATGCCTCAGCTTGTATTAGTAGCGGGG
>NW_011315115.1:0-493 GCF_000146605.3 Meleagris gallopavo | reverse complement strand
ACTGGGTAGCTCGGAGCTGGGGTCGCAGCTGCATCTCAGTCAGCAAGCAGGAATTTCATAGGCTGTGCTAACTCAGATAATATAGCTGCATCAATCGATCGTAATACGTAACTTCTGTATGAAGTCTTTCCCTCCAGGCACACTTGAGATTTAGGAGCGCGTAGCATACTTGTTCTCTCCTTGCTCCATTCGCAGTTTTATGGATACTTGGCTGCAAATGTTGAATAATTATTACTTTTCAGCAGGCCATTTTTCTGTTGGATAGTCTTAGGGAGCGTCCGGCAGGCACGTTCCGATGAAAATGTTACGTTTTACCAGTTCAGGCCTAAGAAACGCTGCCTTCAGTATTGCACCTCTCTTCTTCTTCTTGTTACAGGTTGGATTTTTCCCTAGTGAGTGTGTGGAGCTCATTAAAAGGAGAAATTCCGGAGTGCCTCATCAATTCAGTGCCAAAGCCAGGTACAGATGTTTACATTTTGATGGTGCAGGGAAG
>NW_011315113.1:0-462 GCF_000146605.3 Meleagris gallopavo | reverse complement strand
TGGGAGCTGGACACAAGCCAGCAATGGCCTTCCAGCCCAGAAAGCCAACCGTATCCTGGGCTGCATCCAAAGATGCGCAGTCAGCGGGCCAAGGGAGGAGATCCCCATCCCTCTGCTCTGCGCTGGTCAGGCCTCACCTGCAGTGCTGCGTCCAGATGTGGAGTCCTCAGTGCAGGGAGACATGGAGCTGTGCGAGTGCATCCAGAGTACAGCCACAAACACCAACCCAAGGATGGAACCCCCTCTCCTGTAAGCAAGGAGAGCTGGGCTGTTCAGCCTCCTGGAGAAGTGAAGGCTCCAAGGGAACCTGGTAACAGCCTTTCAATACCTAAAGGAAAGAACAAGGGAAAATGGAGGTGAAATCTAAGGAAAATGTCTTGTACAGTGAGGGTGCTGAGGCAGTGGCACAGGTTGCCAGAGACATGGTGGATGTGCTGGCCCTTTCAAGGTGAGCCTGGCTCA
>NW_011315112.1:0-424 GCF_000146605.3 Meleagris gallopavo | reverse complement strand
AAAATACAGACAAAAGAAATAAGAAGGAAAAAACAAGAATACAAACGAAAATTCCACAAAAAAGAAGAAAGGAAACATCCAAAGCACACCCAAAAGAGAATAGGCCAAAGAAGCAAAGACAACAAAAGCCAACGGCAGCAAACGCTGGAGAGCAAAGCAAAAGGAGCGGGAAAGAAAACGAAACCGAGCGACCGAAGGAAAGCAAAGCAGACGAGCGAGGGAAACGAAAAGAACCAAAAGCGGCCGACGGAACGGCAAAGAAACAGGACTCAGCGCGACGGCAAAGCAAAGATGCCAAGAGGCTGCGCTGCAGCCCAAAGCTCACAGCCGTGCTGGGAGGAGGAAAGGGCAGCTCCTGGGCACGCCGCCACCTCCACCAGAGGCATTTCTCAGCCGGCGCCCGTGGAGGAGTCCGCGGCTGCTA
>NW_011315110.1:0-418 GCF_000146605.3 Meleagris gallopavo | reverse complement strand
TTTCAAGTGATTTTGCTTTGCTCTGCTTGGCTTTTTTTTTACATACTCGTTCTTTCCTTTTGCTGGTTTTTCCTGGCTTTGGTTTGCTCTTTGGTTATTGTTAGTATGCTGGCCTTGCATTGCTGTTAAATTTTGGTTCTTTCTTTCCATTGTTAAGCACTGGTGAGCTTTGTTCTCTCTTTACTTTGCTAGGATTCTTTGCTTTGCCATGCTAGTGTATTGAATTCATTGGCTTTCCTCTTGTATTTCTCATCCTCGCTTTGCTTTGCTTCGTTTTCATTCCTTTGTTTTGTTTTGTTCTTTTTTTATTTTTATTTTTTTCTGTAGTGAGGCTTTTTTGTTTGCTTTGCATTGTCTTTGTTTCCTATTTGTGTATTCTTTGTCTTTCCAGCTGCTTTCTTTGCGTGATCTTGTTCCT
>NW_011315109.1:0-498 GCF_000146605.3 Meleagris gallopavo | reverse complement strand
TGGTCAGGGGCACCCTGCCGGTCTATCTTGTACTTTTTTTTAGTTTTTTTGAGTTATAATAGGACAGAGTTCCAGGGGATCCGCCATAACTGGAGCCTCTAGGTCTGATTTGGAACTCCTGTTTTCCTCTTGAACCAGGTCCGCTACTTCAGAGGTATGACTATCATCTATTGAAATACTACGGACCTGGCCTAGAGACTGTAAAACTGGTTTTTTTCCAGTCAATACATTAAGTTCTTGCTCCAGTTTGTCAATCCGAGCTTTTAGTAGCTGATTTTCATTTTCTAAATTACCTGATCTTGTCTCTGCTTGATTTAAAGCATTCAAAAGTGGCCATGCCACTGTGGATGCAGCTAATTGCCTTTCTTTCATAGCTAAGACATCTTTGTCCAGTCCCTGAAAGTATTCTGTCAAGCGTACTGGGGAAATACTCCCCAAAGTACGCAGGGGAGCCCATTACTAAATTATAGTTGCCAGTTGATAATAAGGAAATCCCAG
>NW_011315107.1:0-469 GCF_000146605.3 Meleagris gallopavo | reverse complement strand
TGCATGTAGTGTTGTCCACAGGTACTGCTGCTGCGGAAGGTTCCACCCAGCTGTTCCTAGCACCTCACTCTCAGGGCTTTGCTCTCATCCACCGGCAGCATGCCTTTTCCCCAGTCCCAGGCTGCAGCGACACAGCTCTTGCTCTGTGCATCCTTCCTGCTGGGCCTCCTGAGGACACTGCTGCCCACATTTTCAACGGAAGAACACAGGCCAAGCAGCAAGTGAGAGGAAAGGGTTTTTCATAGTGCTCCCAGAGCAGAAAAGGATTTGTGTGGACAGTACTGTGGGACACCCCTTTCTCCTCCAACCTACCATGACATGCCTGCCAGCCCCTGGAAGACAGGGAAGCCCCGCTCTGTGGAGTTACAGCAGGACGCTCTCTGTGGCAGAATCTCCCATAGCAGGTTCTCTTCAGAGGCAAGAAGGACCTGCTGACAAGCTGAGATATCTTCAGCACTGTTGCATATTG
>NW_011315106.1:0-351 GCF_000146605.3 Meleagris gallopavo | reverse complement strand
CAAAACAAACATCATGTGCTTCAACAAGCTGTTCTACATGACATATACGATGACAAAGTTGGGAGAGCAACCAGTTACAAAGTAACAAAATGTCATCTAGAAACAAAATCATATTATTATGATTATACATATTATATATTAATTATTATTATATATTATAATCAGTATAGTTATCCTACTGATACTATTGGGTGATCAGTAAGAGTTTTCCTGGATTTAGGATTCACTGTTGCTGTATATATGAGAGTTATGGATTGATAATGCTGAGGACGTAAACCAAAGTCAGTTTATGTGTTGTTCTGCTCTGCCTACCTGCAGCATTTCACTTCTCCTTTCTGAGTATCTTCTAGA
>NW_011315105.1:0-446 GCF_000146605.3 Meleagris gallopavo | reverse complement strand
CCTCACTGTACAAGTACATTTCCTTAGATTTCACCTCCATTTCCTTGTTCTTTCCTTGAGGTATTGAAAGGCTGTTACCAGGTTCCCTTGGAGCCTTCACTTCTCCAGGAGGCCGAACAGCCCAGCTCTTGTTGCTTACAGGAGAGGGGTTCCATCCTTGGGTTCGTGTTTGTGGCTGTACTCTGGATGCACTCGCACAGCTCCATGTCTCCCTGCACTGAGGACTCCACATCTGGACGCAGCACTGCAGGTGAGGCCTGACCAGCGCAGAGCAGAGGGATGGGGATCTCCTCCCTTGGCCCGCTGACTGCGCATCTTTGGATGCAGCCCAGGATACGGTTGGCTTTCTGGGCTGGAAGGGCCCATTGCTGGCTTGTGTCCAGCTCCCACCCACCAGTACTCCCAGGCCTTATGGAGCAGGACTACGCTCAGTCCTTTCATCCCCT
>NW_011315104.1:0-433 GCF_000146605.3 Meleagris gallopavo | reverse complement strand
TGGTTGATTATCCTGTTGACACAGCCTGCCTCCTTGTGAGCTACACTCAAATGTCATCAAGCTGAAAGCTGTCCTCCTCACAGAATTACAGTTTAGCCAACATATCAAAACCAGACACAGACACGAGTTCTATTCCCATGATGGATTTCAAGAAGGAAAAACATAAATACAGAAGTAAGCAATTAAAGATAAAAAAATAGAAAACAAACAAAAAAGACCCTCATCATAAACCATCACATAATTGAAAATTTCTCTTTTAGTCTTTACAGCATTTTTAGATCAGCTCTTCAAGTTCTTGTTTTGGTGGGTATTTTTCTTTTTTTTTGTGATTGCAGGATAATAATTTGAAGTCTTGAAAGAAAAATGCATTTAAATGCACATTCCCCAGATGCCTCGCAGTCATGTTGGCCTGCATTTGAACACTCTGGTGAAT
>NW_011315103.1:0-464 GCF_000146605.3 Meleagris gallopavo | reverse complement strand
TTTCTTTCTTAAGAGAGGTGCTCCAGCCCTCTCGATCATCTTCATGGCCCTTCTCTGGACCTGCTCCAAAAGCTCCACATCATTCCCGTGCTGGAGCCCCAGGCCTGGACGCAGTGCTGCACATGGGGCCGCACACCAGAGCCGAGTCGAGGGGGACAATCACCTCCCTCTCCCTGCTGGTCGCTCCTCTTTGAATGCAGCCCAGGATACAGTTGGCCTTCTGGGCTGCAAGTGCACACTACTGGCTTATGTCCAGCTCTTTGTCCACCAGGATCCCCGAGTCCTCCGCAGGGCTGCTCCCAAGGGCTTCTACGCCCAGTTGGTACAAGCATCTGGGTTTCCCCTTCATCAGGGACATCAACAGTGGGGTTGAGTGCACCCTAAGGACACCAAGCTGTGGGGTGCAGTGACACAGCAGAGGGACGGGATGCCATCCACAGAGACCTCAACAGGCTGAGCAGTGG
>NW_011315100.1:0-503 GCF_000146605.3 Meleagris gallopavo | reverse complement strand
AAGTTGTGCTTGACCAACCTCATCTCCTTTGACGTCTGGGTGACCAGCCTGGTAGACGAGGAAAGGCTGTTGATGTAGTCTACCTAGACTTCAGCAAAGCCTTTGACACGGTCTCTCGCGGTATTCTTCTGGGGAAACTGGCTGCCCGTGGCCTGGACAGGTATATTCTTCTTTGGTTGGTGCTTGGCTGAACAAGAGCTGACAGTGTGCCCAGGTGGCCAAGAGGGCCAACGGCATCCTGGCCTGCATTGAAATAGTGTGGCCAGCAGGAGCAGGGAGGTAACCATCCCTCTGCACTCAGCACTGGTGAGGCCACACCTGGACTACTGTGTTCAGTTTTGGGCCCCTCACTACAAAAAAGACATTGAGGCCCTGGAACGTGTCCAGAGAAGGGCAACAAAACTGGTGAGGGGTCTGGAGCACAAGTCTTATGAGGAGCGGCTGGGGGAGCTGGGATTGTTTAGTCTGGAGAAGAGGAGGCTCAGAGGAGACCTCGTTGCACT
>NW_011315099.1:0-397 GCF_000146605.3 Meleagris gallopavo | reverse complement strand
CTCCCAGAAATACCTCCCTTCCCCAATACAATGACATTACCTCCCAGTAATGCTACCTTGGGCCCAAACGTTGGACAGCTTCTACCCACAAATACTACTTTTCCATCCAAAAAGACGGACATCTTCTCCCCAAAGAATGCTATTTTCTCCCGGAAACAAAGCAGCTTTCTCACAAATGGGTGCCATTTTCCAACCAACTATGCTACTCTCTCCCAGAAAGAGCACTTTTCTGACAAGTACCTTCCCTTTTCTCTCAAAAATACTGCTAGACACTCCTCAAGAGGACATTTGCTCCCATCTACACCCCGTTTTCTCCCCAAAGGACCCCTTTTCACACCAAAAATACCACACTTGCCCTCCAAGAGAAGTCAGTCTTTCCCACAATTGTCCACTTTTC
>NW_011315095.1:0-491 GCF_000146605.3 Meleagris gallopavo | reverse complement strand
AATTTTAAGTCCAAGGGAACTCAAGCCTCTTCTTTCCCCTTTATGTCGGGTAACCAGTGCACTTCCCCCCAGCTCCCTCCGCTATAAGAGGAGAGTATCAGAGTACCATTTTCACCCGTGGATAATTAATAGAGACAGTATTTGGCCCTAAAAATCACCCTCATGGCCTTTGCTTCTCGCTTGATTTCTGTGTCGTTTTGGAAACAAACACTAGAAAGAGGCATCCATGTGGTTTGGTTCTCTGATGGGCGGCTGTTGGGGAATGGCTGCGAGAGCAGGGCAGACATGAGGCTGTGTACGAGCATAACTAGTGCGGCAGCACATGGTGCATTCTCATGAGAAAGCATTAGGAGTTAAGATAGGAGGCACAACATCCTTGGGCAGCCTGTAAACAGCAGGCCTTAAACAGCAGGCCTACATCCGCAGCTGTGCTCTGTGGATGTGTGGGGGGCTGATAAGCGGATGAGCTCAGTGGCAGGTGTGAATGCTGG
>NW_011315093.1:0-487 GCF_000146605.3 Meleagris gallopavo | reverse complement strand
CGCACATCGGAAAGGAGCGGTTTGCACTTCGCCTTGGCTACATCCAGATTGCACAGACTAGCTCTGAATACTATGTCTCTGCCTATATTTCGTGGCACAATTCGTCCCTGCGCGGTTCTCCACTGCTATACGTCTGCATCAGAGAGGAAAGAGTGGAAGGGAAAACACTCTGTAATAAGACACCTGGAAGTTGGAGGAACGATAGATGTAGTGCTCTCAGGGAGAGCGTTTCAGAAAGTGAGGAGTTGTCCTTTCTGGATTGCGGAGAAAAAACCCCCACTCGCAGGTAGTGCAGGAGGCTGAATTCGCACTTGTCGGCATCGGAATCGCACTCCTGCACTCTCACGAGCAGAAAGCGGCATTCGCGCTGAACCGCTCCGGAGACTTTGCCGGAGCTGGCCGAGAAATCTTGCTTCTCCCCGAATGCCGCTTTGAGCTGTCAGCAGCGGTCTCGTGTTTCTCGCTAGCCGAGAACGAGCCACTTCAG
>NW_011315092.1:0-484 GCF_000146605.3 Meleagris gallopavo | reverse complement strand
AGCTCTCAAGGTGCTGCTCAGAGATTTTAGATCAAATTTTATTCCTGCTGTGCTTCATCCTTGAGAGCAGCTGCTCACACATGCACATGTACTGCCACGCAGCGATGGCGTGAGTAAGGAGCGACTGCGGAGCAGGGGATGTTTTTTCTCTGGAAGAAGAGACCTGATCAAGTTTTTGAGTAGAACACCTGATTGCAACTCCATACGCTCTGTTCACAGGTATTGTGTTTCTGTCGACTGGGCACTGAGAACCAGAGACAGGCTGTAGATACCACCTTCCAGGGTGAACACAGAAAGGGAGGGCGGACACTATGATGATTAGAGGGCTGAAGCACCTCTCCTATGAAGAAAGGTTGAGGGAACTGGGCTTGTTTAGCTTGGAGAAGGATCCAGGGAGACCTCATTGTGGCCTTCCAGTACTTGAAGGGAGTGTGCAAACAGGAGGGAGAATGGCTGTTTACGGGGCTGGATAGTGACAGGACAA
>NW_011315091.1:0-492 GCF_000146605.3 Meleagris gallopavo | reverse complement strand
TTTTCTGTCACTGAAGGCTTTAAGCACAGGTTAGGTACTGGAAGGTTTGAGTATTTCTAACACAAATAGGTTAGAACTTTGCATTTCTGAAGTTGCTGATATCGCTGAGTAAAGCAAATGATTACAGCACAAGCATTTTCCTGGGCATCTTACGAAATGCCTGTATCTGCAGAACCTTTCCCCTGTGAAAAAGAAAGCGTTGTCTATTCTTTTTGGAAGGAACTGGCTTCCAGCTGAGAAGCTGATGGATTCATGGGCTCAGACAGTCACTTGGAATGGAGGTGACTTGTAGAGGTTTGTGCCTGAACCTGCTGCTCCGAGCATCCTGAGACCAAGTTTCTCAGAGCTTTTTCCCTTTTCATCCTCACCCTCTCCCAAGGAGGAGGCTGCGTGCTCTCTCTGGGCAATCTGTTCAGTGCTTGAAAAGCTTTTTTCCTTCTCTCCAGTCTGCTGTTTCAATGAGTGACTGTTTTCTGTCCCTATCCCACCACG
>NW_011315090.1:0-504 GCF_000146605.3 Meleagris gallopavo | reverse complement strand
TCACCCAACTAACATCTAAGTAAGCTACGATGGATGATCCATGACTCGTTACGCTGATCCTGTTCTAATACTTGCTTTCTATTTTGCAGACTGAGTACCGTTCTAGGTGAGCTGGCTGAAGAGAAACAGTTTGGGAAAACGCTCCAAGCGAATCAAATTACATGGCAGACCAAATTTTCCACCCTCGAGAAACAGTGCACGGAAAAGGAGCAGGAAATCGTTGAGCTGAAGGAGCAGGTGCGTGATCTCATGTTCTACATGGAGGCACAGAACACAATTGCCGGTTCGGAGCTTAAAAGCGAACTAGTCGATGGGACGGTAGTACTTCCGGCCGATGCTGTAGCAGCAGCGGCCTCCTCTATTTCCGCTAATGGTGCGCTGTCCGTCGGTACTAGCGGAAATGGAACTGCTAAAGCCAAGCGCCGTCAAAGGAGAAAGTAAGAAGAATGCAATACCGAGAAATCGAATCGTTTGCGTTAACTCGCCTTGAAATAAGTTGCGCAC
>NW_011315088.1:0-460 GCF_000146605.3 Meleagris gallopavo | reverse complement strand
CTGCAGGGCAGCAGGCCGAACTGCGAAGCTGTTGTAGAGCCCAACAAGTAAGTAGCCGCACTGCTTACTGTGAATTTATCGAAGTCGTTTCTTTTGACATTCTTTTTTTTTCTTCTTCTGTGGATGTGTATTTTTGTGTTTGTACACTAATACTTATTTTATTTCACATAAGACACAATACACGGACGTTAAAACAAAAGTAAAATATGAGGCCGCGCGCGAGCCACGTGTATGCCGGAACCGTGATGAGCAGACAGTCTGTAAGGATCCGCATGATCCTCACTCGTGAAACTTCCACGCTCTTAAAGCGCATCCCCGTCGTCGTCGCTAGAGCGAGACAGCCATATCCGCTACAAATCGGATGCTGTCAGTTCCCAGGCGGCATAGAGCGCACGGTTAGGCTATGTTCTAATCAGGATGCAACATGTATATTTTTGTGAATGAAGGTATTGCGATTCAC
>NW_011315087.1:0-330 GCF_000146605.3 Meleagris gallopavo | reverse complement strand
TTCAAACTGACTCTAATCTGTTCCTGTGGAATAAAATACTCATTAATAGCTGATGCTTCGCTGCATGAAGACAAAGAAACTAGAGCAGGGAAAGGAATCATCAATACTAGCTAGCTACTTATCTATATGTACACACACACACACACACACACAATTGGTTTCAATATATATGATTAAAGCACATGAATCAATAAAGATCTTGAGATAAATTAAATCAAAAAATGTAGTAAAGACCTTGAGTTACTCAGAATTTTTGAATCCCATGTTTATTCTTTACCTTAAAAGGTTATGATCTTCTCTTTATTCCTTTCCCACAGGGCTGTCAGATCT
>NW_011315084.1:0-475 GCF_000146605.3 Meleagris gallopavo | reverse complement strand
CCCGTGCTGCTGCAGGCTCTGCATCGTCCTCTCTTCCTCACTGTCCTTGAGGAACGAGGTAAGCACAAACTCATTCCAGCTCTCCAGGTGGGACCGAGTGCTGTCACGCTGTTGAGTTCCCTTGGTACTTGGTCTCTGTAGTCCACTGGGTAATTGGGTGGAGGGCTGGGAAGAGACGGGATCTCAGTGACGCAGTGAGATTGATGGTTGTTGGCGTCGAGGATGTATGTCCACAAGAATTAGGACCTGCAGCAGGCGGCCTCGAAGAGAACAGCCGGGTGCATCCTGCGCCATCTTCAATGTTGTGATATTCCTTTGAGAGATGAGTCTTTCCAGAGACCCTCCCGGGCCTTCTTCAAGAAGTGGGAAGCGTTCTTCTGCAGGGCAGTTCAGGTGGCGTGCTGAGGATGATGGGAACTGTAAAGACACGGTGTGTTTTTGCAGCAAGTTTGGTCCGACATCTTTCCAGGCCTGC
>NW_011315082.1:0-327 GCF_000146605.3 Meleagris gallopavo | reverse complement strand
AGGGGTAGGTTTTAGGTTGGTTCTTAGGAGGCAGCTTTTCACGCACAGGGTGGTGACGCACTGGAATGTGTGCTTGAGAGTCACTTCCAGGATGATCTGCTCCATGATCCGTGACCAGCACAGAGGTGAGACTGACATGCTGGTAGTTCCCCGCGTCACACTTTCTATCCTTCCTGAGAGGTGTGCTGTCACCTTTTTTTCTCCTCACCAGGGACTTGACCTGACTGCCTCGACTTCTGAAATACCATGGAGAGTGGCTCGGTGACTGCAGCGGTGAATTCCCTCGGAACTCTGGGACTCATCTCGTCAGGACCCAAAGACTCCTGG
>NW_011315081.1:0-469 GCF_000146605.3 Meleagris gallopavo | reverse complement strand
GGGCAGAGTTGCGAGCCACTCACAGCCTGATCTAGTGGTTAGCACCAAGGCCACAGCAGAAGGGAGTGGAGATTGGAACTAAATGATCTATAAGGTAAGGTCCCTTTCAAGCCAAGCCATTCTGTGGTACTTTTAGCTGCGCCATAGTGTGTGCGGTTTCATTTGGTTGGCATATTTGTCCTATTCTATATACTACTTCTTTGTCCCACAGTCTTCTGAAAATGTCTGTATTCTCTCTCTCCTCAGTTACTCTCTTTTCAGTTGTCTCCTACAGAGCTTTTATCTTCTAGGTAGGCTTATTGACCAACTGTTTCTATCTGTTACAGAGTTGTGGATGAGGACAGTATTGGCCAACTAGGAGAGTGTTTCAGCTGAGAAGAGAGTGTCTCAAGCTCTTGTCATGTCATACTGATTGCTTATTCATGTTCTTGTACTCTGAAGGGCACCTTCTACCTTGAAAATCACACCA
>NW_011315080.1:0-469 GCF_000146605.3 Meleagris gallopavo | reverse complement strand
CAAAACTGCTGACAGCTGTAAAGCATTTTCACATCTGCAAAGGGCAAGTGCTAAACTTAGAAAAGTGCTGAGTATGATAATGTTATCTTCCAGCCATATAGCCTACTGTCAAAAGTGTTCTGTTGATATAAGCATCTGAGGCAGCAGTCCCTGCCTTTTCTATGTGAGGTCCACATGAAATAGAGAAAAATCTAAAGAAAGGCATTATTTCCATCAGAAACAGTGAATGCCTATAGCAAGATATTCTAGGCTAGTCTGGGGACTTTGTAGTGGTCTGCAGGGAGAGTCTGCTAATAGATAGAAGGTAGTAGCAAGGCAGTCATGCACTGGGTATTAATTCAGAAGCTATTGGTGAAGGCACTTTGAAGTTAGATCAGTGAGGATGAAAGAGTGAAATGCCAAGGGGAGCTTACCTCACACAAGGGACTGCATGGGGGACAAAGCTGCCAAAATCAAACACCTGAAACAG
>NW_011315079.1:0-330 GCF_000146605.3 Meleagris gallopavo | reverse complement strand
CTTTCTAAGAGAGGGGCTCCAGCCCTCTGATCATCTTCGTGGCCCTTCTCTGGACCTGCTCCAAAAGCTCCACATCATTCCCGTGCTGGACGCCCAGGCCTGGACGCAGTGCTGCACATGGGTCCGCACCAGAGCCGAGTCGAGGGGGGACAATCACCTCCCTCTCCCTGCTGGTCGCTCCTCTTTGAATGCAGCCCAGGATACAGTTGGCCTTCTGGGCTGCAAGTGCACACTACTGGCTTATGTCCAGCTCTTTGTCCACCAGGATCCCCGAGTCCTCCGCAGGGCTGCTCCCAAGGGCTTCTACGCCCAGTTGGTACAAGCATCTGG
>NW_011315077.1:0-446 GCF_000146605.3 Meleagris gallopavo | reverse complement strand
GTGGAGCTGCTCTCTCTCTTCTTAGCAGGGAACCCTGAGCGTACTTAAGGGCTGGTAGGTATTTGGACCTGGAAGCTGCTTCCTTCACTTGAGAGTGTGGGGGACTATTGGTCCTTGGAATGGGGTAAGTGGTTTCGTTTTTTTCTTTCAGGGCTGTGATCTTGTCTTTTTGGGGGATGGCAAGTGCACTGAAGGGCTGCTAGGTGTAAGAGCAGCATCTGAATCTGGAGACTGCTTCCTTTGGGGTGTGGGGTGAGCCCTTAGAATGGGGTGAGTGATTCCTGCTTTCTTTCAGAGCTGTGAGCTCTGCTTTTCTGGAGGATCTCAAGCTGGATGGCTGTAATTCATGTGCTAATTGCATCCATGCGGTGTTTTTTAAGGGCATTGTGTGCATCCTTGTTGTGTTTTAAATTACGTTCTGCGTCTCTTCTGATTTCATTTTGCAG
>NW_011315073.1:0-498 GCF_000146605.3 Meleagris gallopavo | reverse complement strand
AAGCAGAAATCAAAGTCTGTGTTGAGTGCTGATGAGGACTTAGCAGTTCCCTGCAGAGTCACAGCTAACAGATCAATGCGTATCCCAGGAAGAGTTCAGAGGCATTCATTTATCTCAGTAACGATGACATTTGTGAAGTTTTGGTTTGGTTTTCCTTTGATTTTGATGTTTTCTTCTTTCTTTTGGTTTCTTTTTCCCTTCTCTTCCCTCACCCCCAAACTCCCTGCCTTGCCCTCCATTGTTGCTCTGTGCCGTCTTCCTTGTTTCTTGATTTGTTTTAAGCCAAAAACCTTACTATCTATAAACCTATGCATATATAAACATTATAGACTTCTATATATGTGCATGCCTCTGTGTGAGCAGCCCTCCCACCCCACACCCGCCCAGCCCCTCATCTCTTTTGTTCCCCCACTGTCCTTCAGCTCACTCTGACTTACTCTCCCCTTTTCCCTCCTCTCTATTTTTTTTTCCTCATTTTCCTCAGTTATTTTGGGTTTT
>NW_011315071.1:0-320 GCF_000146605.3 Meleagris gallopavo | reverse complement strand
CAAAACCTTACCTCAATACTTTCCAATGCATGTGCTGCATTGTCAAAAGCATAATTTGCAGGACTCCTTTCACTTCATGAACTGATTTTAGAAGAGGACCTGGTAATTCAGAAATAACAGACTTACAAGGAGATGCATTATGTTCTTAGATTCAGCCATACTCAAGCTACTCTAGTCTTGGTAACTGCGCCTTATGATTACCTCATCTATCTCATGACATTTTATGTCAGATCTGAAAGTACAGCTACTGTTAAGTTTTTTTGTTTTTTTTTGCTTGCTAGCATTAACCTTAGAACCAAAGATGACAGACTGCATAACCT
>NW_011315069.1:0-463 GCF_000146605.3 Meleagris gallopavo | reverse complement strand
CCGGCCATCGGGGTCTGCGTCTATGAAGAATGGAGCACCCACGGATGGCAATGTCATCTACCAGCTGCTCGTGCCTGTGAGGGCCTCCTCCCGGGCACACCTTCCATGTGGAGCTGGACGACGCGGAGGAGACAGCCACGAGCAGGTCCTGTCTGCGCGTGCAGCTGGAGTGCACCTGCACGAGGGAGCGGCTGCTGGGGGACATGCTCTGCTTTCTGCACCACGATCAGGAGGAGCTGAGGGAAAAACAGGGGCCCAGCTTGCTTGACACCTTCTGCACGGGCTCCTATCTGCACGTGGAGAAAAGCGCGCTCTGGCTCCAGGACCAGGTGAAAGCAGCCTGGAGGCATCTGCCTCAGTCGCGTGACTGCCGCCTGGAGCTGCTGCCCTCCCACCGCTCATGCAAGATCCGGCTGACCACCCCCTCCAACTGCACCTTCACCATCGAGATGACTCTTGGGGT
>NW_011315067.1:0-446 GCF_000146605.3 Meleagris gallopavo | reverse complement strand
CTCCACGGCCCTTCACCATCTTTGTCGGCCCGCCGCTGGACTCTTTCCAAGAGACTCCCTGTTCTTTTTTGTACGTGGGGACGCCCAGAACTGGACACAGTACTCCAGATGAGGCCTTACCGAGGGCAGAGTAGAGGGGGAGGATCACCTCCCTCGACCTGCTGGACACGCTCTTCTTAATGCACCCCAGAATGCCATTGGCCTTTTTGGCCACGAGGGCACACTGCTGGCTCATGGCCAACCTGTCGTCCACCAGGACGCCCAGGTCCCTCTCTGCAGAGCTCCTCTCCAGCAGCTCATCCCCCAGCCTGTATTGGTGCATGCAATTATTCCTCCCTAGGTGTAAGACCCTACACTTGCTTTTGTTGAACCTCATCCGGTTTCTTACTGCCCAGCTCTCCAGCCTGTCCAGGACTCGCTGAATGGCAGCACAGCCTTCAGGCGGG
>NW_011315065.1:0-486 GCF_000146605.3 Meleagris gallopavo | reverse complement strand
CCTAAAAATGCAAGTCTCAGCTCAAGTCCATCTCGACCAAAGCTGGACAGACGTAGGAAGTTAATTATTGTATGTGTATTTTATTATCATTTAAGCTAAAACCACCTAGACTTCAAAAAAGGTTATGACTTAGCACTGTAAGTATAGAAAAAATAAACTACTACATCTGAGTCTCACGAATAGAAACTGTCTATTATGAAACACAAGCTATAGATATTTCTTCAGTGTTTATCTAGTTTTCTTGCTATTTGTCTTTTTTTTCGTTAAAAATATTTTGGTAATACCCATAACCATACTGTCTGTTTAACAACTAGAGTTGCATTTTCATTGCCCATGATTTTCATTATTTTCAACTTGGTTAGAAATTATTTACATTTGTTTTTCCTAAGTGAAATTGCCAGCCCCCACAGAAGAGATCCTTCATTGGATATAAACACTCAGCTGTGGTTGCGCTGATAGGAGAGAAAAGGCAAAATTCAAATGACG
>NW_011315064.1:0-463 GCF_000146605.3 Meleagris gallopavo | reverse complement strand
AACATCTCGAGGGGTGGGGCGATCCCCATCTTCTCTGGGCTGCCTGTTCCAGACCAGCTCCATGCCTCACATCACGATCCATGGAATGTTAGAATTCCTTCCAAATGTTGAATGTAAAACTCTCTTTCAGTTTATTATCATTCATCCTTGTTCTATTCTTCAGAAATGATGTAAGAAGTCAGTCTCGAACTTTTTTTATTTGAACAAGACCACAGCTAGGAGATATACAGAAGGCATTGTCCAGAGTAGTGCCTCCACATTTCAGATCCCCAATACAAGGAAGATGACTGCAAGTGGGAGTTGATAAAAATATGTTAACACTTTCCAACTTCAAATATTCTCATGTGTCCTCTCTTTATATGCTGAAAACACTCATATTTGAGGGGATCCTGTGTCTTCTATTTTATTTATTTCATTTCATTTCATTTCATTTCATTTCATTTCATTATTTATTTATTTATTT
>NW_011315062.1:0-541 GCF_000146605.3 Meleagris gallopavo | reverse complement strand
AAATTTCTGTTGAATTCATGAACTTTAACTTGATTAGGATTTAGCTTCGTATTGCATTTGGTTTCATTCCATTGTATTACGTTAAGGGTTAGGGTCAGGCTTAGAGTTAAGGTTGGGGTTGGGTTGGGGTTGGGGTTAGTGTTAGGGGTAGAGTTGGGGTTAGGTTTAGCATTAGGGCTTGGGCTACGCCTAGGATTAGGATAAGGGTTAGGGTTAGGGTTAGGATTGCATTGCATTCCATTGTAATGCATTTAATTGCCTTGCAATGCATTACTTTTCATCCCATTGTATTATGGTCTGGTTTAATGTTTGTGGTAGATTACACTTAGTGAGAAGGTGAGGGTTAAGTTAGCTTTATGGTTGGGGTTATGACTGTATTAGATTCCATTATGTTGTATTTCGTTTCATCCCACTGCACTGTATTTCATTACACTGTGTTGTGTTTGGTTTATGGTTAGGGTTGGGGTTACATTGGATTTCATTCCATTACATCGGATTGCATTTCATTTCATATCATTTCTTTGAATTGTGTTGCAGTTTG
>NW_011315061.1:0-310 GCF_000146605.3 Meleagris gallopavo | reverse complement strand
CCCTTGCAGGTTGGTGGCCGGTGGCAGTGAGCAAGGCACAGCAGCGTGAGTATGGGGACAGGGGGAGAATGGGGAGAGAGGGAGGGCAGCTGGGCATGAGACAGCAGAGTGATACAGGAGGGTGTGCAGGGACAAGGCTGACTGCTGTGCCCTGTCCCAGTGCCCCCAGCCTCCCTGTCGCTGCACCATTGAGGACACTGTCACCCTGCGCTGCCACCTGCTCCAGGGTGGCTAACAGGGATCGACTGTACCAGAATGGACATTTGAGATCCTGCAAGAAGATGGACAAGCAGCAGGACACGGCTGAGTT
>NW_011315060.1:0-408 GCF_000146605.3 Meleagris gallopavo | reverse complement strand
ATTTTGCTTTGCTCTGCTTGGTCTTTTTTTTACATACTCGTTCTTTCCTTTTGCTGGTTTTTCCTGGCTTTGGTTTGCTTCTTTGGTTATTGTTAGTATGCTGGCCTTGCATTGCTGTTAAATTTTGGTTCTTTCTTTCCATTGTTAAGCACTGGTGAGCTTTGTTCTCTCTTTACTTTGCTAGGATTCTTTGCTTTGCCATGCTAGTGTATTGAATTCATTGGCTTTCCTCTTGTATTTCTCATCCTCGCTTTGCTTTGCTTCGTTTTCATTCCTTGTTTTGTTTTGTTCTTTTTTTATTTTTATTTTTTCTGTAGTGAGGCTTTTTTGTTTGCTTTGCATTGTCTTTGTTTCCTATTTGTGTATTCTTTGTCTTTCCAGCTGCTTTCTTTGCGTGATCTTGTTCCT
>NW_011315059.1:0-498 GCF_000146605.3 Meleagris gallopavo | reverse complement strand
GGAGCCTGTCTCGTTCGATTATGAGAGTATCTAGCTCAGATTGGAGGGTGCTTGTTGAGATTGAAGACTGTTGAGTTTGGATTGCAGGGAGTCTCTCTCAATTCGGAGGGCATCTCTCTCAGATTGGAGGCTGTTTCTCTCGACCAGGAGACTCTCTCGCTCATTTTGCACTGTTTCCCTGAGACTCTCCTTTTCAATTTCACAAACTCTCTCCCTCTCCAGGATAGTATTGAATAAGGCCCGGTAAGCATTAGCCAGGCCCCAAACAATTTGGGCCTCCTCAGATCTTCCTGAGCCACGACATTCCTGTCTCAAATATCTGTTTAAATTTTCAGGGTCTTTCAGGTGTTCTGGAGTAAAGTTCCATGACACCGAAGATTTCCATCTCTCTAAAGTCTCACCCAGGCCTCTCCACATTCCCTGCCACTCAGTATTTACTGGTTTTGGGGCAGACTTCCTCAAAATATAATAAATACTAATAATAAGTGAAATGGTGAG
>NW_011315058.1:0-437 GCF_000146605.3 Meleagris gallopavo | reverse complement strand
CACTGCTCAGTCTGGGTAGTGCCTTTTCTTTTTTTTTTTCCCCTTTTTTCCTCCTTCCTCTTGTCAGTTTCAGTTCATTAACCCCTGTTTTAATAGACACCAGCAATGAACCCACTTTTCATTGTGGGGGGTGTTGAGTAAAGGTTTACAAGCCGTCATGTTACTCTCAACCTATTGGCAAATTATCAAGGCCATAATTACTTGTTGTGGAATTATGTTCATATATAACTACTTAAGGGCATTGACGGAGACACCTGCATGGTACCTGTATGCAATGTGGTATGGTCTGAATTTTGACATTCACATCCCAGATGGAATGGCTAATTTTACAAACAGCACAATGTTCAGACCAGTCTCCAGGCTTCCTTATCGGTTTGTCAGACGGTTTTCGAATTTCGAATTAATACTCATGGGCGCGCTATTGTTTTCCTGGATTA
>NW_011315057.1:0-502 GCF_000146605.3 Meleagris gallopavo | reverse complement strand
CAAGTCGAGGCAGTCAGGTCAAGTCCTGGTAGAGGAGAAAAAAGGTGACAGCACACCTCTTAGGAAGGATAGAAAGTGTGACGCGGGGAACTACCAGCATGTCAGTCTCACCTCTGTGCTGGTCACGGATCATGGAGCAGATCATCCTGGAAGTGACTCTCAAGCACACATTCCAGTGCGTCACCACCCTGTGCGTGAAAAGCTTCCTCCTAATAACCAACCTAAACCTCCCCTGTCTCACTTCAAAACCATTTCCCCTTGTCCTATCGCTATCCACCCTCCTAAACAGCCGTTGCCCCCTCCTGCTTATGCGCTCCCTTCGAGTCTTGGAAGGCTGTCATGAGCAATCAGAGCTTTCTCTTCTCCCACAGAAACAATCCCAGTTCCCTCAACATTTCTTTCTAAGAGAGGTGCTCCAACCCTCTGATCATCTTCGTGGCCCTTCTCTGGACCTGCTCCAAAAGCTCCACATCATTCCCGTGCTGGAGCCCCAGGCCTGGAC
>NW_011315056.1:0-465 GCF_000146605.3 Meleagris gallopavo | reverse complement strand
CAAAATCAGTTAGTAATGTAGAGCAGCTGCATGGCACACTTCAGTGATGCTGTGCAACTTTTTCTTGTCACTCTGATACTGTGGGATGCTCAAGACATTGTGATATAGTAAGTTTTGGCTCAATGTCTCTGTAGGAGCTGGTGAAGTCTCTTGCTGTAAAAGCCTTCTTCCTACATTAAAAGCACAGTTTGAGATGGTACATGTTTTCACACTAAGAGTTGCTTTTGCCCCTGTCTTCATAGGTTATCAGCGTCAGCTGCTCTACAAACATGATGATGGCTCCTACAGTGCCTTTGGGAAGTCTGACACCCAGGGCAACACATGGTGAGTGGCCAGAGTTGGAGCTGTCATCCCAAACCTAGCATCCATTCTACTTCCTGGATGTGACATATGTGCTCTGCCCACAGGCTGACAGCTTTTGTGGCCAGGTCCTTTGGGCAGGCCAGCTCTTACATTTACATCAGC
>NW_011315053.1:0-302 GCF_000146605.3 Meleagris gallopavo | reverse complement strand
CACCTACCCCTTCCCCCTCCCCCCCCGCCCCCAGGATCAGGACCCCTGATCCTCCCTCTACCCAGACAGATGCCGTTCGCAAAGTGTATTTTTGTTTTCTGATTCATTTAGTCTTTTTGGTTTGTTTCTTGGTCTTTTTAGTTTTCGTTTTCCTTAGTTTTATTTCCGTTTTTAATTTTTTTTTCCTATTTATTCATTTAAAGAAAATATTTTTCTACGCACCTATTTGCTCGCTCGCCTGCGTGAGCGCGTGCGTGACGGAGCGTGCGCGCGCGCGGGCCCGGCTCGGGACGGCTGGCCCT
>NW_011315051.1:0-398 GCF_000146605.3 Meleagris gallopavo | reverse complement strand
TCCTTGCTGCTAGGATGGGGTGGTTTGAAAACTAGATGCACGTGCCGTGATCACATCTCTCTTGCAGGAAGAAAGTGCTGAGCAAACAGAATGTTTGGGCCAGGTGACCTCAGGAGTCTGGCTGTTTTGGATGACGGCAGCTGATGGAAACAGGTATTCTTGTGGCTGTTCAGCTTTGAACACGAGTCAGGTGTGCTGTAGCAAGAGCCACTAGGCTCTGAAATGCCTTTCAACATGCACACTGCCTCTTTCTGCCCTGCCCTGCCATCTTTGTTCCTTTTTGATGCAGGAATTTTTACTGGCATGTACTGGGCTTGTTCAGTCGGTGCTGTTGGAGCACTGTGCAGTGACGAGGTCGGAGGTAATAACACCTGCTGGCAGATGAGGAAAACACCGTT
>NW_011315049.1:0-336 GCF_000146605.3 Meleagris gallopavo | reverse complement strand
CCCTCCGGTTTGCACGAGGCTTTGCATCGCTTCCTTTGCGCACAAGCCCCCACTGCTGCACCCCTTGTTGCAGCCCTCTTTGCAGCACCGTTTAGCGATCCCCCCTACTAAAAGTACAGGTAGCTCAGAAATCCAGGCTGTTTTGAATTAGCGTTCTCAATTAAAACACAACCCTGCAGCCAGTGCTGTGAATCTTTATCCCTGGACTGTGAGACACTCCTGGCAGTGGATTCTCTCTCTGTACCGCTGGTTTGTAGCAGTCATTCGTTCCTGTGCCTCGCTGTCCCTCTGGGTTCTCTGTACGCGTCCCTTTCTGGAATCGTACTTCTCATTAGG
>NW_011315047.1:0-468 GCF_000146605.3 Meleagris gallopavo | reverse complement strand
GTGCAGGTCACTTGTTCTCTCACCGCCCGGTTAAGGACAGGAGCAGCCCGCCTGGCCAACCAGAAAGGGGCCCACCAACCACCTCCCCAAACTCACTGCTAGCCGTGGTCCCGCTCACTGACTGCACAGTTTCAGGAACACCTGGCTACACGCAATGGGCAGCGGAGCACCCCTACCGCTTGGCCAGTGAGACGCCGAGCGGTGTGGATCGTGCAGCTGCTGCTGCTGGTGCTGTGCCGAGCAGCGCCTCCGTCCTGCAGCTCTTCCCAGCTACCAGCTGGCGGCGCTGGTGTGCATGCAGAGTGCATGCCAGGGCAGGGAATGTTTTGGGAAGGAAGGGGAGGTCCCAGCGCTACGGGGCCTGCCCAATGGGAGGAGTGGCCAGGACAGGAAATCCCTGCCCTCTAGCTACACTGGGAGGCGCCATTTTGTTTCAGTCTGCGTTCCAGAGTGAGCTGCCGCCATTTT
>NW_011315045.1:0-502 GCF_000146605.3 Meleagris gallopavo | reverse complement strand
AAACGAGTGGAAGGGAAAACCCTACTCTAATAGGACACCTGGAAGTTCGAGGAGCGACAGATGTAGTGCTCTCAGGGAGAGCGTTTCAGAAAGAGGGGAGAGATCCTTTCAGGACTGCGGAGAAAAACCCCCACTCGCAGGTAGTGCAGGAGGCTGAATTCGCAGTTGTCGGTATCGGAATCGCACTCCTTCACTCTCACGCGCAGAAAGCGGCCTTCGCGCTGAACCACTCCGGAGACTTTGCCGGAGCTGGCCGAGAAATCGCGCTTCTCCCCGAATGCAGCTTTGAGCTGTCAGCAGCGGTCTCGTGTCTCTCGCTAGCCGAGAACGAGCCAATTCAGCCGGCTGCTTTTCTCCGACGAGTGAGCGGGCACCTGTCCGCACATCGGAAAGGAGCGGTTTTCACTTCGCCTTGGCTACATGCAGATTGCACACGACTAGCTCTGAATACTATGTCTCTGCCTTTATTTCGAGCCACAATTCGTCCCTGCGAGGCTCTCCA
>NW_011315041.1:0-367 GCF_000146605.3 Meleagris gallopavo | reverse complement strand
CCAGCGAGAGCTCACCGGACGCCGCCGGAACCGCGACGCTTTCCAAGGCGCGGGCCCCTCTCTCGGGGCGAACCCTTCCAGGCGCCCGGCCCTTCACAAAGAAAGAGAACTCTCCCCGGGGCTCCCGCCGGCTTCTCCGGGATCGCTTGCGTTACCGCACTGGGCGCCTCGCGGCGCCCGTCTCCGCCGCTCCGGATTCGGGGATCTGAACCCGACTCCCTTTCGATCGGCCGAGGGCAACGGAGGCCATCGCCCGTCCCTTCAGAACGGCGCTCGCCTATCGCTTAGGACCGACTGACCCATGTTCAACTGCTGTTCACATGGAACCCTGCTCCACTTCGGCCTTCAAAGCTCTCGTTTGAATAGT
>NW_011315032.1:0-497 GCF_000146605.3 Meleagris gallopavo | reverse complement strand
ATGAAACAGACTAGGGAGTCTGAGGTGCCGTGCCTCAGGGCCTCACTCCTTTCCCAACAGATCTTTCTGTGGTGTTTTGCCGCCGTTTTCCCTTTCTGGGAAGGCTCCTTGGTGTGAGCCTACTCTGTGAAGCTGATGTGCACAGGATCTTTGCAGAACTGGCCCAGCTGAGAATTCCCAGTGTGCCCCGGATGCTTCCCAGCATGCTCCAGGACTCACAGCACCTCCCCGTGTACTCTGGGGGACGCTGCATTACCTCAATGGGACATGGGCTCCCAGTCAAAATGTTCTCTCTTCCCCCTGAGGCACAGCAGTCTGTGGGTACCTCACAACCACCAGTGCCTCTTTTCCCCTACCCCAGCATCCTCTGTTCTCCCTAGGAACGTGCCTCCAAACCCGATACAGCAGCATTCTCCTGCACCAATGCCTTTTAGTGCTGCTGCTGTCCCGGACCCACTGCCACCACAATCACACAGGCTAAAGTAATAATGATTTTA
>NW_011315031.1:0-348 GCF_000146605.3 Meleagris gallopavo | reverse complement strand
CAAGACATGTTCTGTGCCACTGAGATGAGGATGCAGGAGGAGCTTGATGCCTGAGGAACTTTGCTGAGCATCGAATAGGCTGAAGCCAGCTGCACCAGCAGCACGGTGCGCTGAGGCGGACCTACAGATTGCCAGGCATACGGCCAGGCATGCCCATCACTTCAGCTTCTACCTCAACTGTCTGCGGACCTGCAGTTGTCTGCTGGTGGGCACAGCTTTTTGCCCCAAGCCCTGAAGATGCTTGTGATTCGCCACCTGACAACCGTAGCCCTCTGAAGCCTGGAGCAAGGAGTTCGCCCCTGTGGCTGGATGACGTCCTGGGGCACTTCTGCTGCTGCCTGGAGTACA
>NW_011315030.1:0-511 GCF_000146605.3 Meleagris gallopavo | reverse complement strand
TGGGGCGTTCTGACCGCGGGCACCACAGCTGAGCTGTCTTAAGAACAGTGGGATTCCCAGGCACGGTTTCAAGGATTTGGTCTGCTTTTTGACCGAAAGGAAGAATTAATATGGAATGTGAGGTATGCTTAAGTCATCGTGAGGCGAGCGTCTCAGCATCACCTTTGGGAAACAGAGAATGGATTTGTCATAAAAGCCTCAGCACGGCAGTAGCACAGAACACTGCCTAAGAACAATGAGAAAGCTTCGTGAGGAGGCAAGGAGCCGTACGACCTCCGTCTGGGAAATCCAGATCCATTTGCCCCCAAGCTCCTCTTTGGCAACTCTTCTAGATCCAGCTGAACATTCTGTTCCAGAGCACAACTCAAAACTACAGAGGAAACAAAGGGAGCTCTACGTAGGCAGAATAAAAAGAATGCTATGTTCCTTCAGTATTGAAAATCAACGACACAAGCCACTCCCAGAACACCGCTATAAGGTAAACACAGCGGCACAGAAGAAAGCATCCATG
>NW_011315029.1:0-488 GCF_000146605.3 Meleagris gallopavo | reverse complement strand
ATGCTGATGTCTGTTGTTTTTACGAGAAGAAAAGTTAGGAGTTTCAAGAATTCTTAATTGAGGATTCTGTAAGTGTAGCAGAACAATTAGATCAATTTCTAGGGCCTAATTCATGGATGGAAATGATGTTATCACTGATATGTTGTTTATTGGAGAAGGAGGTGGGCACCTATGCAAGTATGGGAAAGGAATACAGAGGGAAGATTGGGCTCTGGAGGGAGGCAGAGAGAGAAAAGGATCCTGAGGATAAATTGTATTGATTATTGTCACTGTCTTTGTGATTGTTAAATGTTTATGTTGTGAAAGTGTTATGTTGTGTTATGATATGTCATGTACGAGGCTGTTATGATACAAGGAGGTCTAAAGTGATACTGAGAAGACCCCCTGGGTTGTATTTTGGCTCAGTGGAGAAACATTGCTGGTGAGCCAGGGAGAATATTGAATAAGAAACCGGGAACATAAATGGAGTAACGGGGTCAGTTTTATAG
>NW_011315027.1:0-519 GCF_000146605.3 Meleagris gallopavo | reverse complement strand
CCTGGGGTTCTGTGATCATGTCCTGGTAGAATTCTCAATCTTGAGAAGTATAGGAAGGGTAAAATTAAGAGTTGAGTCCTAAACATCAGAAAAGTACATTTTTGACTGTTTAAAGAGTCCTAGTGCATGGGATCCCTTGGGAAAATGCCTTCAGAGACTAAGCAGCAAATAAGAGCAGGGAATATTTAAAGACATTTTTCTTAGGGTGCAGGCACTCAATCCCATAATGCAAGATTTTGAGCAGTGGGTGCTGATAAAATTACTGGTCCTTGGGGAATATTTATCATCACACGAGATATCAGTTAGAAATGATTATTAATGATTATTAATGATACTCTATCATTTAGTAGTTGCTGACATATATGTGTATAAATGCTATCAAAGAATGGTCCATGTGTCCTTTTTCCTCCCCTTTTTGAGAGTGTCTCAATTTGTGGAGACTAGGTATCAAACACAAGTAGCCACTTTTTAAGTGGCAAATGTTTTCCATTCCCTCTTACAGCAATTACAATGGCTATG
>NW_011315026.1:0-559 GCF_000146605.3 Meleagris gallopavo | reverse complement strand
ATTTTTTATCGTTTCCCTAATTTACGACAAGCGACTAACTTCCTAAAGCTCTACGGTCTGCTCCCAGTAGGATGCCCATGAAATTTACTGCGACAGTCAGTGCGGGACCGATGCACGGTCCGATGTGGTGAGAAATCATAGATGCCTCCACGGGGGCGGCATAAAATGGGTTTAAGAAATATTAAACGGTGGAATCCCATTAAAAAGTTTCCCTTCTTCGATACTCTATCGAGCGAGATTTTCTCCCTTACGAACAACGGCCACGAAATATTAACTGCCCTCTAGCCGCGCACACACAGTTATCATTATTTATGGTGGCTTAAGGCCGTTTTAGCCAATATTGCTGATCGTTATTGTTGCGCCATGTTATGCAAATTTCAATGAAACCACTCTATACTGCTAAACAATCTTTATTTTCAAAGCACCAACGCAAACACTCACTCCCCGTAAAGGCCTGATGAATCATGAAGACACGGTTGTCCTCTGAAAATTTATTTTATACACTTTTTCTGAACCCCAACTCCAATTAAACGTTCAAAAACACACACTCACACACTGA
>NW_011315024.1:0-519 GCF_000146605.3 Meleagris gallopavo | reverse complement strand
GAGACCTGGACAGGCTGGAGAGCTGGGCAAGTAAGAAACTGGATGAGGTTCAACAAAAGCAAGTGTAGGGTCTTACACCTAGGGAGGAATAATTGCATGCACCAATATAGGGCTGGGGGATGAGCTGCTGGAGAGGAGCTCTGCAGAGAGGGACCTGGGCGTCCTGGTGGACGACAGGTTGGCCATGAGCCAGCAGTGTGCCCTCGTGGCCAAAAAGGCCAATGGCATTCTGGGGTGCATTAAGAAGAGCGTGTCCAGCAGGTCGAGGGAGGTGATCCTCCCCCTCTACTCTGCCCTGGTAAGGCCTCATCTGGAGTACTGTGTCCAGTTCTGGGCTCCCCAGTACAAAAAAGACAGGGATCTCTTGGAAAGAGTCCAGCGGAGGGCCACAAAGATGGTGAAGGGCCTGGAGCATCTCCCCTATGAAGAAAGGCTAAGTGAACTGGGTCTGTTTAGCCTTGAGAAAAGAAGACTGAGAGGGGACCTGATCCAGGTTTATAAATATCTGAGGTGTGGCGG